>NW_028259156.1:5606060-5757575 GCF_977971745.1 Zootermopsis nevadensis | reverse complement strand
GATCTCCTACTAGAACATGTATTCAGAGGCTGACGTTTCAGTCATGTAGCGTAAGTAGCAGTGATCATTTGTTATCGTGAGAATGTTGAAATAAAAAATGTTCCCCCACATCAGAATATTATTGCTAAATGTGTCAGTACACATACTCGTGTATTGCGATACCAAGTTGAAATGATTTCTCTTCCTGGTCTTTTCAAAGTTTGCATTTGTCAGTAGTGAGTGACAGCCCACTGCCTCTCCACAGTTTCTACTCAATCCTTATCTTTGTCTGCTAGATCCATCTAGTAGGAATCAGGAGAGACTTGTGTGAGAAATGGCCGCCGAATTTTGCTTACGGAATATCTCGTTCATGCTCGTTTGGTTCTTTTATGTGCCTCTCTGAAGGAAGTTGTGCTTTAGATTTTTATCACCCCTTAAAAATGTATCGACCTTGGGGCTGGTGTTGAGCACATTAACCACTAGTCCACTGAATGCGACAAGTTCTAAAGTGCCAAAAAAACAAAAATAAAGTTTATGAACATTTTTTATTTCACTTTATTAAATACATAATTAACTATGTAACAAAAAACAATTTAACGAACACATTTTTTATGATATATTCCGAACTAAATAATGCACTAAACCAATTAAACTGAAAACAATTGAACTATTCAACGAAGAACTTGTGGTGGTTCATTGATGGATGTGGTTGTAGGGCTTGAAGTGAGACCCCGCTCACATAACATTGGGTCCTTTCTTGTTTACTTTAGCCAGATGGTGGGCTCAATCTCAGTTTCGTCGTTTTCTGTTACTAGGCGAGCAACCTTCAGGAGACGATGTAAGGTCTTTTAGAATGGCTTGAATGTCCAGGTCAGTTATTTTACTGGGATGTATTGTTGGGTCAGGAATCTGGAAAGGAAGTAAAAATTTGGATGAGAATAGGAACTGGAATAATGGGTAACAAGTATGGAAACACGTACAGCGAATATCTCGTGGTAGGCGATCTCTAAGGATGCAGGTTTTGAAGGAATTTGTGACGAAGCTCATGGTGAAAGACACTAGACTTATTCTAGTTACATGGACTCTTGTATAAATTACAGGCTTGAAACTCATTCTGCATTTTTTGGGATGACTTCTGTTTGACCCACTGTTTCATCTACCTGTCATAACCTGACCTGGTGTTGTAACTTTTATGTCGTGTGATTTTCATCTGCATGGAATTTACGAGTCGGAGGGAGGGCTGGAAATAGGTCAAATGCAAGAACATAAAGAGTACAAAGAGAACTTCAGGCTCATAGTATGCTTTCGTGGCACTCTCCAGGCACTACACTTAAATGAAAGGCAAGTCAGTAATAGGTTCTTTTATTCTGTAATAAGTATTTCTATATGTGTGTAATGGTCCAAATTACATCTTCTGCTGAGGTAATTTGATCCTACCATTTAGTTCTTTTATTATTTTATTAGGCTGAATTTCTTTTTACTTTTCGTTTCAAAATTCTAACTTGTTGTTGTGTTTGGAGGGTAATACTGGGATGTTTACTTCTAGTTCATGGCATATACCTAACTGTTTAAGACAAAGACGTCCGAGGACCTTCGGTTCCCAGGAGTCTTGTGTTTCTACACCAGGGCAATAAACTGTCGTGAATTGGTTGTAGTCCCAAGTGTCATATTATTATGGCGGAAATGTGTAGAAAGTTAGTTAGACTTGATGATTCATTGTGACTCAGCAGATAATGTTGCTGGACCTTACGCATTAAATAGGTTGAGAGGGGACTCTTCAACAAACTTTCGAGGTAGCCGCACGCAAACCCAACAGTTCTGAGATCATCGTCTTGTGGCTAAAGCCAAGTATTATCATCTGCACATCTGTATTTATTCTTAAATAATTAAATTGTGTATAGATAAAGTATTATATTCAGCGATAAAGGAAGCTTCTCGTTGTCGGGAGTTACATACCGTTAACACCCCTGAAGAGAGTCAAGTGATTACCAAGGAGCGAAGCTCTTATTACTGAGCGGCTATAGCAAAAGTGGCGATCCCAACGCGGGGCACGAAGTGGTAACGACGGCAACAGATCCAGAGGGCAGCCAGCTGAATACATTCAACAACACCATCACAAAGCAGACGACAGTTACAAACAACGACCACACCAGGAGTCGTACTGTAACACCAACAAAGTTCAAGAAGGACAGAGCTGCAAGCTACGAGCGCTCCAGGAGTCCGCATTTAAGAAGATCACCAGATCATCAGCGTCATACGTAAAAGGTTAGTTGGTTAAGTGAGGGAAGAATGGCAACCCGCAGCTTACGTAACAGAATTGTGACTGTTTCAGAAAAAGAGAGCAACCATTTCGGAGACGGTGAATTAGAATTGTGTCGGGTTGAAGGGTCATTGGAGGAAAATGAAAGACTAGAAACGGGTTTAGGATCGTCTTCGGAAATAGTGGAACAGGAAGAAGTTGCATTAAGAATGAACAATGGGCAGCAGGCCTGTACTAGCATTCCACAGAGTGACTCGCATAGTTATTTCCAAGATATGTTTGCTAAATTAATGAGTGTTATGAAGGCAGACAAATTAGAAGTAATTTCTAGCGTAAAAGGGGAAATTTCTGATATAAGAAAGGAAATTTCAAGTGTAGAAAATAAGATTGAGAGTTTACAAAGAAATGTAAATAACATACGAGAAGATGTCAGACTGGAAAACGAAAGGTTGATTAAGAGAGTTGAGAGGGAAAATTCGAAATTAAACAAAGAAATTTCAGATAAATTACATTCAGAATCTGTAAGATTTTCTTGTGAAATCAAACAAGTTAGAGAGGATAATGAAGTGGAGTTAAGAGCTGCTAAACGGAATATGCAGGAATTGTCAAATGACTTACATAAGAAGTTAGACCAGCACATTGGTGAGGTGAATTCGGTAACAGGAGAAATAACCAGTAGGGTTATCCAAAATGAGGAACATCTAGGACAAAAGCTAACAAAATTGACTGATGAAGTTCAGGTTGTCAGAAATGATATGGTAAAAGAACAAAAGAAACAAAGTCATCGGCAGGGGGAGCGTTTTGTAGAGATAGACAAGGAATTTGAAAGGGTTAACTGCGTTAACGACAGTAGGTTTGAGAAGTTGAACCTTGAAATTAAACATTTAAAAGGTAAGTTGTCAGAACCGACTTCTGTTGTTTGCAATGGAAATTTCTCACGATCAGCTAATGGCAATGCAGCCAGTCAAAGCAGTTCCCACGGCGAGGCTGCTGAAAACTTGGGTAGTCAGGTGTCTGGGTCAATTGATATTTCAGGGAATGCGAGTGATGTGAATTGTAATGTGTGTATGAATGTACCTGTGAGTCATGATACCATGAATGTTCGCCATTACAATGCACATAACTATTTAAGTGCTGCTGATCTATCCCTACCCATGTTTGAAGACAGCGATAAGATCAACGCCATCTACCATTTAAACCAGCTTGATGAATTTATGAAGTTGAAGGGGGTACCAGAATCATTAAAATTGGCTATAGCATTGAAGTCAATATCAGACCCTGTTGCTAAACAGTGGATGTCAGCTGTGGCTCATACATTAAATGACTATGAGCAGTTTAAAGTCGCATTCACTAAAACGTTTTGGTCCAAGACGACACAGAGTCGAGTGAAATGTTCGATATATCAAGACAAATATGAAAAGCAATCAAATCTCTCAATGTCAGGGCACCTGATTAAATATGCTGTTTTGGCTTCATATCTAGGGATGAGTGATGCCGAATTTATTGACGCAATTAAGTTACACTACCCGGTGAACATACAGAGGTGTCTGGTGGGGGTTCCCTTGACTACAGTGCAGGAAGCCATAGACGTTTTGAAGCGCCTTGAAATGCTAGAGTTTAACGAAGCAGGTAGTAAAACAAATATAAGGGCTACTTATCACCAGAACAATAATCCCGATAAGAGGCAGAACCAGAATCATCATTACGTGAGACAGACGTATTATGACAGGAGGCAGAATTATTCTGGTTACAGCCACAGCAATAGAAATGGGAACAACAACGGTAGAGGTGCTTATTTTTCTAGAGACAGGGAAGATGACAACCGTAATAAACACGAAGGGTCTTCCTTAAACCCTGGTGCCCCACCTTACCACAGTCCGACAAGGCAAACCGATAGGAAGGAACCGCAAGGACCATCCGAGCGTCCGGCGTTAAACTAATATCGAGCGGCGTTACGGATCGAACCCCGTTCGCATCAAAGGCAATAAAAACTTCAGATCCGGACCCAAAGCACAGTGTAGTTTGTGAGGTGGGAGATAAATTTAGAGATGTGATGATTTCCGGTAGTAGTAATTATATGGATCCTTTGAATGAATTGGTGATATATTATATTAATGACAGCCATTTATTAAATTGTCCGCAGGTGTCAATTTCATTCGGTGATATCACTACCAATGCTATAATAGATTCAGGCAGCGAAGTTAACCTTTTGACCGAAAGTATTTATAAAGACATAGTATCTGCAGGAGTGTCCACTTTAAGTTTACCCGTTGCCAACACAGTGTTAGTGACAGCTTTTGGCAATAAGACTCGGCGTATTAAAGATCAGATCTATGTGGAATTTAGTATTGGGGGCGATAGTTTTGAGAGTGTGTTTTTAGTGTCCCCACAACTGACTAGCTCAGTGATTTTAGGTTGCGATTATGCAAATGAGTATGGGATTGTTTTGGACTTCAAAAGGAAATGCTTCCGTTATGAGCTATATGGAATTGAGAAAGTGCAATTGTTTAATCGAGGTGACCGGTTACGTGATGTGAGCAACGATGGACAGGAGTTGAAGGGAAGTTCTGCTTATAGCAATCATTTGATAGTTCAGGATTCCAACCTAGTTCGAGAAGGAGGGGGAAGTGAAGTTTTAGGGCGAAGGTCCTTGTTTATAGATGCCACAGAAGGTGATGATGTCTACAAGTTTGATAAAGATGAAGAGAATTATGGTAGCCGTTGGGAAGGCGAATTTTTCGACGTAGCAAATAGCCGTCGTTTTTATTGTGATAGTAGTGAGAGACGAGTTGGAGAGGAAGGTCTGATGTATCCAATTTTGGTGCAGAATACTAGGATAGGTTCCCCTGATCCACGTTCTTTGCAAGCTGTGGACGTAACCGCTATGATTAATGCAAATGCACACCTCAACAGTCTTCAGAAAGAGAGTTTAATTAAATTGTTGTTGAAGTACCTGGAGTATTTGACTTCGAAACCAGGTATGTGTCGCCGCTTTCAGTACGAGTTCGTACTAAGTGATCTTAAGCCAGTCACGGGTAGTTCAAGAGTGGTCCCTTTCGCTGTCAGGCCAATTATAAGAGAACAAATAGCTCAGATGTTGGATGACGATATTTTAGAGACATGCAATTCTCCGTTCATAAATCCTATCACTATTGTGTATAAAGAAGTGAGAAAACCACGCCTTTGCATAGATGCTAGGAAAATAAATTCTGTTATGGTTCCAGATCGTGAAAGAGTTTACCCTATAGGCGAGTTATTACAGCGTTTTAATGGAGTAAGGTACATGACATCACTAGATCTCACCAGTGCTTTTCTGCAAATTAGCCTTAAAGAAAGTTCACGCCGCTTTACAGCTTTCCTGTTTGATTCAACTGTGTACCAATTCAAACGTGTCCCTTATGGATTCAAAAACTCATTATCAGCATTTGTTAGGGCGTTGAAACTTGTGCTGGGTTCAGATAGTGAGGAGTTTGTTGTGTTTTATGTGGATGATTTATTGGTATTTTCGCGCAGCTTTGAAGACCACCTAAAGCATTTAAACATAGTCATCGGCAAGTTGACTGAGGCAGGATTCACCATAAACGCTGCAAAATGTCGGTTCTGTCAGACTGAAGTTACATTTTTGGGGCACATAATAAGTCAGACCGGTGTGTCTGCAGACCCTGAGCGAGTAGCCGCCATTTTGAAGTATCCTGCACCCCGTAACCAAAAGCACTTGAGGCAGTTTTTAGGGACTTGTAACTTTCATAATAGGTTTATTATCAATTATGCAGGCTACGTAGGCGCTCTCCTTCCATTGTTGAAAAAGGGAAGTAAATGGAAGTGGACAACAGAGATGCAATGTGCTTTTGGGGAACTACGTGCGAGGTTTGCACATACAATACATTTAGTCCATCCCAATAATGACCTACCCTACGCCGTATACACTGACGCATGCAAGTTTGGCATTAGCGCAGTTCTGATGCAGACAGACGAAGCGGGGGTTACCAACATTGTTTCTACAGCTTCAAGGGTGTTGTCATCCGCTGAGATGAGGTTCACTACGTGTGAGCAGGAATTGTTAGCCGTGGTATATGCACTCAGAAAATTCAGACTTTATGTTTTTGGGCAAAAGGTTACTTTGTTTTCAGATAATAAGGCTTTATCGTTCCTGAAGAAATGTGCTTTGACCTCCAACCGAATTACACGTTGGGTTTTAGAAATTCAAGAATATGACATTGACATCGTACATGTAAAGGGGTCAGACAACGTCCTTGCGGATGTTATGAGCAGAAATCCTGTCGGCTTAACTGAAGAAGAGATCAAGGGAATGGGAAAGCCACGAGGCATGTTAGTAGCAGCCATAAACTTGAATATCGATACCAAGTTAAAGGGGGAATTAAAGAATCTAGCGCATCACCAAGCCAGCGACCCGTACTTAGTTAAGGCCAGAGAGAGACTAGCTTCGGGGGCGGCAACCTATTTGGACAAGTACATGCTAAGAAATGAAGTCCTATACCAAAAAGGTATAAACTACCCGTATTGGAGGCCCGTTCTCCCTAGCAGCCTGGAAGATCGTGTGATCAACTTTGTACATACTTCATCGGGCCATCAAGGTACTGATCGATGCATTGCACAAATAGCTTATACTTTTTACCTGAGAGATTTAGGCCGAAAGGTTCGCAAATACGTCGCACACTGCGACATCTGTCAGCGCGTAAAACATCCTAACAGGAGTTACGAGGTAGAATCTAGGTCACATATGCCATCTAAACCTGGTGAGCTAATGTCTTTGGATCTGTACGGCGCTCTGCCTACAGGACGTGGAGGAGTGAAGTACATTCTGGTATGTCTGGATGTATTTTCGAAACACGTGAAACTTTATCCGATTAAATCAGCGACTACGAGAGCTTGTTTGAATAAGTTGACTCATTATTTCCGTCAAGTAGTCCAGCCTAAATCAATCCTTTCCGACCATGGCACGCAGTTTACCTCACCATCGTGGAAGAAAGCCCTTTCCAACCTAAACATTTCCGTCAGATATTCTCCTATTCGCCATCCTCAGAGCAACCCCACAGAGAGAATAATGAGAGAATTAGCTAAATATTGCAGGATATATTGTAATATCACTCAGAGAAAATGGCCTGAATTAATTCCTCTTATCGAGAATTGGTTAAATTCATCCGTAAGTGGGACGACAGGTTACACACCAGTGGAACTAATGTTTGACGAGCCGAAGCCGGACATGTTCGAGAAAATTTTTGTTAAATCCCCAGATCAGAAGCCACCAGCGGAAAGTTTGGAAATTAAGGTTCTCCGGGCATACGTTAAAATGAAAGCAAAGGCACTGGAAAGAAAGAAAAAGAGGAAAATGGGAATCGCAAAGTGGAATCCTCAGCTGTCAGATAAAGTGCTTGTGCGTTGTCAACCTGTTTCAAACGCTGCACAAGGTGTTACGGGCAAGTTCATTCGTCCGTACGAAGGCCCGTACGTGATAACGAGAATCATTCCACCTTCGGTGTATGAAATCTCAGGGAATAATGGGAAAGTCAGAGGACAATTCAATAAACATTCATTGAAGCCATATTTGGAGAAAATCAGCACTGACTGATTTGATTGCACGCGGTTGACTAAATTTCTTGGAAATCAGTAGTCACTGTTTGTAATAAATTTGGGCTCAATAATCATTTAACTATTGTAACAGCTGTAGTATGGAGTTTAATATTCAAAATTATACCAATATAAGTGCATTGTAAGAGCAGAACAATTGAATATTGTTGTCAAATCCTACCAGTAATTTATTATTATTAGAAGTAACTCATAATTAACGCTTAAGAAATTGTTTAGTGAACGGATAACTGTTATGTTGTAATGATCAAGACAACTATGTGAAGGTCAAGTAACCTAAAGGATTTATATATGTATGACTACTATAATTGTTAAGTGTTCATTTCATTTTGTGTATGTATCAAGTAATGTTATATTTTGTATTGTGTTTTTTTTTCATGTAATATGGTGTAATTGAGCTGAAGCTTTAGCGGCAAGAAGATATAATCTTGGACATTTCTGATAGAAAGTGACCAAAATTATACTTGGGGAGGTTGTAACGGTCCAAATTACATCTTCTGCTGAGGTAATTTGATCCTACCATTTAGTTCTTTTATTATTTTATTAGGCTGAATTTCTTTTTACTTTTCGTTTCAAAATTCTAACTTGTTGTTGTGTTTGGAGGGTAATACTGGGATGTTTACTTCTAGTTCATGGCATATACCTAACTGTTTAGGACAAAGACGTCCGAGGACCTTCGGTTCCCAGGAGTCTTGTGTTTCTACATTAGGGCAATAAACTGTCGTGAATTGGTTGTAGTCCCAAGTGTCATATTATTATGGCGGAAATGTGTAGAAAGTTAGTTAGACTTGATGATTCATTGTGACTCAGCAGATAATGTTGCTGGACCTTACGCATTAAATAGGTTGAGAGGGGACTCTTCAACAAACTTTCGAGGTAGCCGCACGCAAACCCAACAGTTCTGAGATCATCGTCTTGTGGCTAAAGCCAAGTATTATCATCTGCACATCTGTATTTATTCTTAAATAATTAAATTGTGTATAGATAAAGTATTATATTCAGCGATAAAGGAAGCTTCTCGTTGTCGGGAGTTACATACCGTTAACACCCCTGAAGAGAGTCAAGTGATTACCAAGGAGCGAAGCTCTTATTACTGAGCGGCTATATGTGGATACAAAGATTTTAAACGAGTTAATTTGGCTAATTTATGTTTGAAATGAAACAGGTTCGTGAATCTGCTCAAAACTCTGTTTGGCAACGTTGCCCTTCCAGCTTATGTTTTCTTCTGCGTTTTACGACTACGACGACGACTTGCCATTGATGAAGCGACACCTTGTCCGCCTGTGAATCCTCCCCGTTGATGTTCCTGTTCTTGGGCAGGCAGGGGACGGGCGCTGATAGTCTGCGCCGTCGTGACGCGTCGCTTCGCTAACTGGCGTCTTGTTCGCCGCAATTTCTTAGCACGGGCCTGATCCCAAAGACGCTTCTGGTTGCAGGCATCTAGTGGGTTGTAGACGTAATCTGAAATCGGAAAGAATGACATTCAGGTCACAGCATTCCGTAAACGGTTGCTTCTTATCACGTGATTTGACATGAGAGGAGGAAAATCAGCGACATTCATAAATCATATATTACAGAAAGACTTGACTCGTAAGTAGATGAAAACGTTTTGGAAAAACTGTCTCCAGTTTTTCCGTCGTCTAATATAAATTTCTCCAGTTCCCCGCATAGCCACTTCAGCCCTGAAGATTGAGAAAGGATCTTTCTCCGACACTTCCATCCACTTAATCGCCGCGGAAGCTGCTGATAATACAAAATTAATATTTCCATTACGATTATTAAAACAAAGCAAAAATTAATGAAGCTGAAGTGGCTTCAAAGGGAGGTCTTCCGGATAAATTACTGCCTCAATATCAAGGTAGAAGTCACTTCAACTGATACACAACCACAGGACTTTGATGGGCTTTCGCGGTGGTGAGGTTGAGGATGATGATTAAATTCTGGATTTTGGTGCAGTGTAGACTTGGCAGGAAATGAACTCGAAATACAAGGGAAAAATACGCCTTCTGTAATTTGGTTGACTTTTACCACTCCGGCTCTGATCGACCCAAATCTTAAAATATGTTACTAAAGAATAAAGTGTCGTCAAAAGTTCTCTTACCTAAAATTGATAGCAGTCAGTCTCAAAGAAATATGAATCGGTGATGTTTCTCAAAATTCTCAGGTAAATTTTTTCGAAGCTTTCTGCTGGTTATTGACATTAAAAGAGAATTAATTACTTACCAGGATATTTCTTCTTATGTTCCGCGTCCGCCTGGCGGGCTCGTGCAAAATACTCTTCCTTGTGCTCCACGTCAATGTCCCTCCACATGTAGCCAAGTCTGCAAGTAGAAGAAGCAAAACTTGTAAGAACACAGGCAGGTTGTAGGACGAACGTCCAAGGGTAAAGACAAAGGCAGTGGCGTATGAGAGCGCACAAAATGTTTCAGCTGTTCTGGACAATCAGAACATTTTCAGCAAGTGGAAATAAGATATCCAATTTTGAATTCACCTTATGCATACTCTGCCAGTTTTGGATCTTTACACTTTTACAGTGAAAGAATTGTTCCGGGCGGTCTCATAAATTCTTCTTCTCTACTGTAGGCTAGACTTCTGTCCTGTATATCATGTGTTCTGTTTATAATTAAGTAAATATAGATTCATAATCTAGCAATGAAAATCAAACCAGCCTTTAATTTAATGTGCTGAGTTTGTGAGTCAAATTTTACAAGATTCAACCCCCCCCCCTTTTTTAATTAATTAATTAATTACTAGGGCTCATAGTTTATCATCATAATTATCAGCATTTGTCTTTTTCTCTCTTTGAGTAGAACAAATTTCAGAACATGAGAAAATTCTCACACATAATTTTACAGGTTCGCACCGTCGCCATGTTTATAATCGTTAACTTAGTACAATGATCATGTCTGCTGAATTCGAATATCTTTGAAGACAATCTGTCATTCACGAATGCTCTGCACATTAAATTGTTAACAAGTAATTGTCCTGAAGTACATTTTGTATTGCAACTTACCTCACACTAATTTGCTCATTTCGTTCCCCAGGATACAGGACAGCCAGTTTCTTTCTCCATTCATTAGAGAAGATCACGTAGGCGTTCGGCGGGCGTGGTATTTTTACGCAATTTGGCGTTTTTTTGCCCTGTTTTGCCGTTCTCTTCTTTTGGAGGTTCTGTGGCTGCCCTGTAATTTGCAGCTGGTGGTGAGCCTGGTGCATGTTTTCATCTTGCTGTTCCTGAGTATTACCCATAGTGTGGTCTGTATTTCCTGAAAGAATGATGGAATCCATGTATAAGAACTAAAATAATCAGAATATGGCCAACATTATATAAAGAAACATGGCTATCTGCAGTGTACCTGACCCTTTTTTACTGAAGAGTTACAGTCATATGAAGCGTAAGTAATAAAATACGCTGTGTTGACGTATCTGAATGTGGTTGTGTGCAGATGGGGTGAGGTTTCAGTAACATCAGTATAACAGAGAATATGTGAATTGTGAATAAGAGACACACGGTTTTGTGTTTTCGTCTTAACGAAGACGTCGTTAAACAGGCTGGCTCTGAGTCTTCCTGAAAGAGGGAAGGTTGTCTACCCTGGGGGACACATCAGACAGAGCTCGTCCTTGTCACTTGGCTTCTGACAGGTGGACACAAAATTATTCTTGGTCTCAACTCTCAGAGAGCAAAGTGCAGAGCAGAGCATGAGTGGTTTCCTCAGCCACTGGGGAAGAAGGAGAAAGAAAGCTTTATCATGAAAACTGTCTTTTTGTTTCTTGATTTATTTTCTTGTTTATTTGTTCATACTACCTCCTTTCAGCACAGAATTTGAGAAACTGTTGTAGCCACCCACTCCTGCCTAACTGGTATCATAAAACACTGTCACTGGGAGTGGGGAGGCATTGTCCTTTCCCTACACCAAACTCTAACAAAGGTGGCTAAAATTTATGGTTGTTAAGTATGACTGGGAGACACTAAAGTATGGTGATTCTGGGAGAAACCAGGTTCACCAGCTGAAGGACCAAAAAACAGCACTGGCCATAACTGTGGGAATGAGAAGCACATCAACACCCATAACCTGCAGAGAATAATGTAATCTCCACCCTACAGTTCAGCCAATAGCAAACATTTATGTTTGTCACAAGAGAAATTCCATTACTATTATCCAGTCAGTGATGAAAAGTCATGGTGATTTCTCTGGCTGTGAGGTTGATGGGTCTTGAGTTTTACTGCAGCACATAAATTGGTAGTCTTGTTTTGGATTTCACCATGGACAAACAAAGAATTTCAGTGGCTCCACTTTTAGACCTGTACACTAGAGATTAAGTTAAAAATGTAACCCCCAAAATTTAAGTCTTTCATGGCCACAGTGCAAGGAAGTTTTCAGTAGTTATACAGCTGTCATTTCAAGCATAAATGGATCCAAGGATCATCACACATGAATAAATAATTCTTAAGTGTGTTAATCATTAAAGATGTGCTCACTTAAAGTACCACCTGGATCATCATTACCTGGCTGTTAATGTTGGCCTTGGACCAGCATCTCAACCATTATCTCTGAGTGACCCAATTTACAGAAATCCCTGAACCCTTATCGGGATAGGGCACCAACATCATCTGGCACTGCACTCTACTCAGTCTGCACAAGACACTGTTGCTGGAAGAGAATTTAATTCAAGTCTGCTTCCGTATTAGTCATACATCCACTAATGAGAACTTTAAATAACCTATTACCTTATGATCCAGAAATATGAATGTCAGTCCACTTTGAAGATCTGAAAACTTCCATATTTATTTACTGGTGGCAGGTTCTTGTGACCATGGTAATAAACCTTCACGTTCCACAGAACGTGGAGAATTTCTCAACTAAACAAGTGCAATATTGACATATCAAGGACTCTGCTCCATGCATTCAGTCTACTAGTTAATAAACAAAATATATTTTTAAATAAATATCACCAAAGATTTACCTGAGAGGAAAATATATTGTGTAAGAGTTGTAGAAATTCATAAAATAAGTTATATGTTGCGTCTTGCAACAACTACACTCATTTAACTACCACTATTGTTGCCATGCCATGTACATGACTCTGTAATGCAGGTCACATACCTAGACAGCAGACATACATCATACAGAAATGAATGCCACTCAACCCGTCTACTTGAATGATTTTCTTTCAGAAGTAATGGGTGGGGGACATCACTCCACACACAGTAGACACGTGAGTATCAAGTAAACAGCTTCAGAACAATAACTGAACAGCTAATGATTGTTAAAACTGGGTTATCCTACCTGCACAGTAAGCTCAGATTTCACTGTTTCTTAGAAGGCCATTTCATAAACATGTTTTTAGTTCAAGAATGGTAAAATCAATTTGGAGCAGATTATTTCCACTGCTATACATTAAACACAGTAGGTAGAAAATTTACATCTTTCTGGTGTCTTCAGCCAGTTATTTACTTCTCTGTGTTACTGTTAGTCCTCGTTGATTGGTGAGTGATTTTTCTATATAAATTGAAATTGTTCATTATAAAAATATCACTGAAGATGAGAAAAGATTTGAGTGTAAGAAAGAAGTTAAATCTTATAGCAAAATTTACGAAGTCTATTTCAAAGAGCAGCAGCTGCTAAATTGGGAGTGCCTCAGTCAACTTTGTCAACATTTTTAAAATATCATGATACATTAAATTCTAATAGAACTATTGAAAACATAAGAAATCATTAAGGAAAATGTCATGCTGTAGATAATGCAGAATTATATTAGAATAAAGCCAATGATTTTGGTGAAAAATTAGAAGTAGTATTTAAAGCAACCAATGGATGGCTGACAAGATAGATGGTATTGTTTAAACAAAATCATGGAGAAAAACAAGATTCTGATGGCTCAAAATGTGACAACTGGCTAAAAACTGATTGGAAAACTGTATTAAACAGAAGATATCTTTAATACAATGTAAAACTTTGGCTTTCTGAAAAGTTGGTTAATGCCAAATATTGAAAGCGGCCCTCACCTGAAAGAAAAAGTCTTAAGCTGAAATCTAGCTGTGAATACCTACAGAAAAGAATCTTTAATGCAGATGAAACATGACTATTCTACAGCGCTACTGCAGATCATTGCATGATGTTTACAAATGACTCAGCTTCTGCAGGGAAGAAAGTTAAGAACAGAATTACAGTCCTATTAACTTGCAATATGACATGAACAACAGAGATGAAGCCATTAGTAATAGGAAAGAGTAAATCTCCTAGAAATTTCAAAGGTGTATCTTTCTGTTGAATATGTGCATAATGCCAATGCTTGGGTGACAACTTCTGTAATTGAAGATTACCTTTGCTCCTGGGATAGACAATTAAACAATAAAAAGAAATCACTAATATGGACAAGTGTCTGGCACATCCAAAGCTTAACATGGAGAACATCGAATTAACCTTTCTATCTCCCAAAACTAAGTTGTACTTCAAACTGTCAATCAGGAAATTATAAAAACTTTTAAGACCTTATATAGATTAAACAAGAGTCAAAGAATTATTCAATGTATAGACAATACAATGGGAAATTAATGTGTTGCACATGAAGATAAATGCTTGGGTTAACGTTACTGCTACTTGTATCTACAACTGCTTTAAAAATTAAGTTCAATGTGCTGTGACAGTGTTCAAAAGACTACAACATTGATCATGTGGAGGAGCCTGATGACAGGAGTTTAATGACTGGGAGGACATGGATCATGATCTTTGAGTTAGTACAAAGCACACATAAACCAGTGACTACTTTAAATTATAAATATACTGTTACATTATGTAATAAATTGTACATTTATTTTCAATGCATACATTACTGTACAAGATATGTAATAGTCCAATGATTTTCATTTATTAGAATCAATGTTTACTAGAACAAAAATATAATTTACAAGTGCTATCACTATAACTGATGCCAACTGTATTCATAGTTCATGCATCATTACACCACTGATGATACTAGTAATGAAAACTTACATCATTTTAAGTGGATAATATAACAGTGTGAATTTACAATACTGTGTACCAAATAAATTTATAAACATTATATTAAAAATTCTATGACCAGTTCAGGCAAAGGCTACACTCCCTGATCGTGTTATTCGGATGTAGCTCAATCTCGATGGCCTTGAGGTATACAGACTACACAGCGCTACAACCCAGAAGACATGAAAGTAATTAAGAATACACTATCCTGTGTGCTGCTATTTCATATTTATACACAGAAATGTCCACTGTTCATTCAAAACATTTCCTATCAGCATTCACTAACCCTTTTAAGCTGGAGTGTGTCTAACAATTATTTAGAAATCCAGTTTGTACCTCAAAGAAAACAACACTTCACCATTACAAAGACCAGTCTGGTCAATCATGTATAAGTAAATAATTGCTGTTTACTCTGAGAATCATACAAAATCTATAAATACACTCTCTGAGAATGGGGGGGGGGGGGGAGGAGGAGGAGAGAGATCACTTCTCTTCAAAGGTAACCACAGTATAATTTACCTTGTCATCAGAAACTCTATGACTTGGTTTTGTGTCAGGATGTTTTATGTGCCTTGAAGGAAAGAGGGACTATATACAGGAGAAACGCTTAGAAGAAATGTGTAATTGTAAATAAGAGTTAGAATATTCTGATTGTTCAATGAACAGAAGGTTCAGAGTGAATTTCAATTTTATTCATGTTTATTTAATGACTGTCAATATCTTAAATTATATGGTATGATAAAGTTAAGTGAATGATGAACTGAAAAAAGCAGTCATGGAAAAATTTGAGGGACTATTTTAGAATATTCCTGGAGGGACTGAGAAAAACCACATGAAAAGCTGCCATGATTTGAACTCAGAACCTCCAAAACACAAAGCACAAGTGTGACCACTCAACATCAAAGAGTGAAAACATCTGAAATGTTTCCTATAATACATTACCTTCACACCATCCAAATGCACGTACAACACACGATTGGAAGAAGTATGTTAATGGAGAGTGTGGATTTTGTGATCATGTTGTAGAGACAAGTAGTGGGCATATGGAGGTGATATGGGTGCCTGTTCTGGTTCCCTGTATTCATATGTCTTTGAATCTTCAAGCTGAAAATAAAATTAAGAAATGTTTAACAATTCACAGTTTCACAACAGGACACAAAGAATTAGTCACATGCCAGAAATTCCTACCATCATTCTACCTATTTCACATGTCAGAACCAAGCCATTTTTTCTTAATAGTAAAACTTCATCCACATTTAAACAACTTCAAAGAACAGTAAGTAAAGCGTCCCACTACATGCCTATGCATGCACTTGGGGGCGGGGGGTGGGGGCGAAGGTATAGCTCCTACTCTTTCTTGACCTTGGCACCAGATGGGGTGAGTGGTCAGCATCACGCCCCGGCTGTGCTTTACCCCCAGGAAAGGACCCCGATACCCATTGGACAGGAGGCTGGGTGGGCCCCAGAGTTGGTCTGGATGCAGAGGCTAGAGGAAAAATCCACTGCCCCCGTAGGGGATTGAACCCCGATAGCCCAGCCCGTAGCTAGTCACTATACTGACTGAGCTATCCCCGCTCCCAAAGAGCAGTACAAAATACAAAATTGAGAACACTTAATTCCTTAAATACAAAAATTATACTTTGCCATATTACAAAGAAGCAGGACAAGTAACTAATAGGGCCAGCTCCATTAAGTAAGGCACAAAATAAGTTGAAGCTTGATCAACAGAAACAAAAAATATATATTCTGAATATGTAATAAATATAATAACAGAAATTATAGTAATATATGGTGATGAACAAATATATACAATAATATGTGGTAACAGCCAGGGAGTACAAAACAAGCTTTTACCACAAACACCCCCCCCCCGCCAAAAAAAAAAACAACAACAACTGACAGTGTCAACTCTCCCAAGAAACAAACACTGGAAAATAAGGCAAGATAATAAATTACCTGGCATTAAGGGAAGTATTCCTGCATGTACAAGAGTTAAAAAGAAGTTAATGTTGTAAGTTTAGGCTAGCATAACCTTCTAAGGCTATTTGTGGCAATCTACTACTTAAGATGAACATTTGTGCCACAAAATGAGATCAGATTCACCAGCTTCCCAAGGTACACATAGCTGGACAGTTCACTAAAACACAAATGACCACAGGCCAAGCTGCGTACAGGTGTGACTGAAGGATTGGTGTCAAAACTAAGAACATTACAAAATTAATTTTTCTATGTAAAAAATATGCCAGGCTGTAAAGCCGCAAGACTGGTAAAGAAATAAGTGCTAACAGGGGACACTAAAACCAATGAAAAAGATTTTGGCACCCTGTCAGATAAAACGTAAAAATGTGTTACTTCAGGTTCTCATTGTGGCAAGTATGGAGATGACCTGTCTTCTGGCATGCTCTACTGCATAGTCTGGTAGAAACTGATTGACATTTAAGATGTGTCTAATGCCTGCATCACCACAGTTCTGATCATCTCTCAGTTTCTACCAGACTTTAATTTGGAGCAGTTGAAGAGGGTGGGGTAAAATACAGCACCATGTGAGGCACGATGTTATTGAGTCACCAATTTTACAGTATAACCATAGACGAGAATATTCCTCCACAAGGAGAATACTAGTGTGAGGTGGGACTGGAAGGAC
This sequence comes from Zootermopsis nevadensis, assembly GCF_977971745.1. Taxonomy (NCBI): domain Eukaryota; kingdom Metazoa; phylum Arthropoda; class Insecta; order Blattodea; family Termopsidae; genus Zootermopsis; species Zootermopsis nevadensis. Next base: position 5,740,081 of record NW_028259156.1, on the reverse strand, counting down.
TGAAGAGTTGTGGGTTAACTAACTAACTAGATGGCTTACCGAACCCGAAGGTTCATCACTGAATTAACCAAAGCCCTCCAGTGGACGCTGTCCTGGGCCAACAAAATCCAGTCTCCTTCAACTCCTATCTCCCATAGATCCCACCTGGCATTATCCTCCCATCTACGTCTAGGTCTCCCCAGCGGTCTCTTCCCTTCAGGTTTCGCAACCAATACCTGGTGCACACCTCTTGTCCCATCCACGTGCGCTACATGCCCTGCCCATCTCATTCTTCTCGACTTAATCACCCTGACAATATTGGGGGAGGAGTACAAATTTTTAAGAGGTTTTGGGTTATCAATTTATTATACAGAGTGATTCAAATTCCCTGTGCACCTGTAAGAAAAACAAGTGTTTGGAGTGGAAGGTACTTTAAAAATCCCGTTCCTAACACGTGTCTTAGATGGTGTACATGGTGAGTGTTTGTGTGTGCATGTGCACAGGGACTTCTGAATCACTCTGTTTTGATAAGGTTTTGCAGAAATAGAAAATGAACATGATTTTTGAGATCCAAGTATGAAATAGATATATGTCGATTTCAAACCATTTCTGTGGAAGACTAGGAATTGATATCTACGAGGCGCGTCCTCAAAGTAAGTTTCCCTGGGGCCGTTTACAGAAACAAAACACAATTTCATGGAAATATTTATTGCAACAGATACAGCAAGTGTCCAGCTATTTTTCAACATATTCGCCACCGGAATTGAGACATTTGTCATTCCGTGGGACCAACTTTTGAATACCTGCGTCGTAGAAGTCTGCCGTCTGGGATTGGAACCACTGTGTGACAACCATCTCCGCCTCTCTGTCATTCTCAAAACGCTGACGCTGACCGGACAGGAATTTCTTGAGGTGTAGGAAAAGATGGAAATCACTGGGAGCGAGGTCCGGGCTGTAGGGTGGATGATTAAACACCTCCCAGCTGAACTCCTGCAGGAGACTTGCTGTCCGTCGAGCCGTGTGCGGCCTAGCGTTATCACTGACCGCACTTCACAGTCGGCGGGAGCTGGAATAAGAACCTCCATCTTCAACAGCTGTAACGATGCTACTGTGAGAACGCGGGAAGTGCCGTTAGTGCATGCGCCATGCTACGTCATTGCTCTATCACGTACGCACAGTCGCTTCGCGCAATATAAGGTTTGCTAGCTGTGGGACGAGTGGGAAACTTACTTTGAGGACGCGCCTCGTACATAGAGATAATGGCATATTTCAGCACACCACTTAAATACAATTTCAAGGGAAGTTATTAATATGAACATCAGAAAGAAAACCAGTGGAATGTGTGGCTAAAAGTAGTCATAGAAGGAAAAATAAAAAAAAATATTTTAAAAGGTTATGGAATTGAAGTATTATAAAACCAAATTTCAGAATTTAGAAAGGACATGGACTACATATTTCAGAAATATAATAGAATGAATGACATAGTATTAAGGAATATTTGAAGCAACTGACTGAGTTACGAATACATAATGTAACATCAAGGCAACACTCATATACGGAAGGACAATGGAAGAGCCCATCATCACCACGACCGAAGAAGGCAAGACAGGTCAAGAGCAATGTGAAGTCAATGCTGATCTGTTTTTTTGACCAGGAGGGGATCGTCCATAGGGAGTTTCTTCTTGCAGGTCAGACGGTCAATGCTGAATTTTACTGTGGGGTCCTGAGGCGGTTGCGTGAAGATGTGAGACGGAAGCGGCCGGCAAAGTGGCGCAACCACAACTGGCTGCTGCATCATGACAACGCGCCAGCGCACACCGCCCTCAAAGTTCGGCAGTTTTTGGTCTCAAACACCATGGCCGTCATCCCGCACCCTCCTTATTCGCCGTGTGACTTCTTCCACTTCCCGAAGATGAAAATTCAGCTAAAGGGAAGGAGATTTGCGACGATAGAAGAGATTCAGGCAGAATCGCAGATGGTGCTTGACAGGCTGACAAAGAAAGATTTCCAGGGATGCTTCCAGGCTTCGCAGCGGCGCTGGGATCGTTGTGTTCACTCCCAGGGGAACTACTTCGAGGGTGATGGATGAATTTAATACCTGAAATAAGTGTACGGGTTTTTATACGCGCAGTCTGGAAACATTCCGATCGCACAAACAAGGCGTGTACCAGTTAAAAAATCAGTTATAGAGGGTTCTGATGAAGTTATATTACAATTATTACTACCGTATTTCTGGACTCTGGCCACTATCCTGTCTTCAGAAAATGCTGATATTTGTCACACGGATAGACGCAACCTCCTAATGAGGGGTTTACATTCTGCCACACACAAAGAAAATCATAAGAATAATATTTCTGACATTTGAGACTGCACTGTTATGAATACACATGTTCCTAATGTTACTGAACATAACAAGTCATAACTTTTGTGTCAGTGGCTGGTAATATTACTTGATTCACCTTCTCCTGTCTTTTGTACTGAAGACATATACGAGTACTCTCTGGCATTGGGCAGAGCGGGCAGCACGCATGCACCTAACGCATTCCGGTGTAGCCCCATAGGTGAGACGTCAGACCACAGACAGGAATCCACACCCGCAGTTCTTATGGAAGCTTAAATTAGTGTATACATAAATTATTATATAACAAAAAAGTAGCAGAGCATAATGCCACGTGGTCTTATAGGTGGTTATGAATATTCCTCAGAAATTTAAGTATCCACCCACAAGTCCACACAGCATCACAATGCAGAAGGCCACAACCGACATCTTCACAGTCATAACCACCTACAAGGCCACATGTCATTACGACCACAGGTGACATCTTCAGACTCCTATAAGAACCTCAGTGTCAGTTCTGGAGGTAGAAATCGAAGCCCTTCTAGCACAATTACTTATTCCACTACAAAAGTAATTTTCCAATAATATTTTGATGCTTACATTTTTAATAATTTTGTACAAAATACTATTCGTTATATTTCACAATCAAACATGTTTGTAACACACAAAACACCAAACATGGCTGAGAGACTAGCATTCGTGCCTCAAGACCTTGAAGACGATACACATGACAGTGGATCATGTTATTAACCAGTTGATGCTTCTGATAGCCCGAAAGGATTTTATTGTACACAGTCGCCGTGAAAGCTCAAGATCATGCATAATATTACATTACATTTTAGATTAAGATTAAAGACACACTTAGGTCATATTTGCAACCTTGAATTTATTCCCAAAAGTATAATTCCATCATGGCAGGCTGTATTCATCAACTGACCTTCCAAAAAGTCCACAGCTCATGTGGTTAGTTGCCGAGTTCTCAATGTGGGAGCCCGGGTTGAAACCCAAGACAGTCCATTAGGGATTTATGGTGGGCAAAATGACACTGAACACTCTTCTCAGATATTTCGTTCACTCAGACACTAGATTAATATTGTCCGATGCTTCATATTATTTGTGGGCTCTAAGATCAGGTTTCTATGGGACGCATTTCCAGACAGGCAGTTGCTTCCCTTCACGATAATAACAGTAATGCAGAACGTTGCAGTATTAGAATAAAAACGATACAGAATTAAAATCAATAATTTAAAATATGGGATGGGCTGTGGATTGTATAAAATCTATTGTTGCCGTGTGAAATGTGGTTCTGATGTTTCTCCCTTATAATGCTAAAAGTAAACTTGGGACCAGCTTTACATGGAACATTATGGGGTGGCCATTTATTATTTCTTATTGTAATATATGTTTAGTGTTTGCTTGTATACTGTTGTTCCGCTGGCCCAGTGTGTGTTGTGATCATGAGCGGTGTACCGATGTTCTAGTTCTGTGTTGACTACAGTGGTATTCTGTGATAATGGGCCAGTTCCTGGTTTCCTGACTCGTGTTCTACCTTAATCCTATAAAATTGTTGCAGTAATCATTTGACAGTGCCCATAACAGAAATATTAACCAGCCATGTGGAGGGTCACACCAGTGCACTGATAAATGTAATTCTGCAAACCCTCCCTCACTGGGAGAGCTCGCAGTTCGAAAGCAGCCAGGAAGTAGTTGACCAGTTTACCCAAAGTCTTATTAAGTGTTGTCAAAAACTACAGTGAACTAAGGGAGTGAATAAAAGACCTGGGAACTTCTGTGTTGTCACGTATATTTTGTTAGATGCTTGTTTTCCATTTTCTTTCTTGAAAGTCAGTTGTGATTGGTGTTTAGTATCTGGGGAGTGTTCGCACTGAAGCAAATGAAACTGAACCAAATCAGGTCACACCGGACTTGAAACTTCTTGGTAGTCTCACAGAACCAACTCTTGGTTGCTGAGTTCATCATTAAATTATATTCCAGGTCGACTTTTCCTACTGAAGCAGGTGAAATGGCCTCAGGTGTGAGTAGCAGTGAGTCAGAAAAGACTCTAGTTGCACGACTTAACAGCAGGTTGTGACACAACCAGGAGGAGGTGGATATTTCAGTTGAATGTGAAATGCCAAGTTCAAGAACAGTTGCTTCAAACTTGAGTTGAGTTATCGTAGTGAGAACACTCCATAAGAAGTGTGAATGTGTTTGTTGAACAAACTGTTGCATGGAACTGACTGCTGGTGTTATTTTGTTTTTCTTCTTTTTGTGAACAGAATGTGAATCGAATGGTGCAAGAATCAAGTGACGCATTTGCTTCTACACCCAAACGTGAACCTCATACTGCACCATTCAAAGACCAGGTGAGATACTTACGTCATCCGTTAACCAATATTTCTACAATTTCATGTGTGTCCTGACAGTGGAACTCCTTATCGATGTTGGTATTCTAGATTGTTAAGCCATGTAACTGCTTACACTTAAGAGAAACTACTGCCTACATCATCAGCCCTGACAATGGTGGGAGTAAACACTTCATAGGAACTTTTGTCTCCCTACAAGTTCTCACAGCATTTTCTGGCATCAACATCTTCAAAATGCTGTTAGAACCTCAAATTTCACGTACTTAAACTCTGTTCCTCTAATTTCTGTACATCATTTCACCTTTGTAGTGTTGCATAAAAGTGCACTGCAGTCTGTAATCTCACATTGAGAAATATGTAAACATCATTCCAGTCTCTTCCTTACTGTGTCACATGTCCTTCCAAGGACATCTTGGTTGTTTCAGAGGCCTCTCATTTGTTTCAGTTCCAGTTATCTTAAAAATGTCTGTGTCTTTTCATTAGTTTTATTCTGTTGAAACCATCAGTTCTTAATATTTTTCATTATTCGTTAATTTCAACCGCCTGTGTAACCACTTACAGTAATGCCGACAAACACAGTTGCAGTACTTATGGTTTCAACAGTCTCAGATCATACTTTTGTTCTCGTCTTAGTATCGGTTACTGAATTTAGTGACTCAAAACACAAGGTTTGTGCCGTCGTGCGCCATGCGCTGGAATGACAGAGAAGAATGGACTGTTTATTTCTCAGTGCTCTGAGTTTTTACCCAGCAATGATATGTTGTGTGATGTCTGCTTAATTTTTTGCTTTGCCCCATTCAGTGCTATGGCTTATTTTCAACAATATCAGTAGCTCGGACTACTGTTAGTTTCAAGGTTTTCATGAAGAATAGAATGTAAAAAATACACGGGCAATTTTTGTGTATGCTGTTTAGGAAAGGCAGCCTTAAACTTATATCTGTAAAATTTCTCACTTATGTAGTAGCAGTAATTTTGTAGAAAAGTTTTCTGTACTTCTCTTCTGCAGAATTTTCTGTGTCAGGTTTTGCCTTCTTCATTTCCCTGGTTTTTGTTAGAAAATTGAGAAGTGTGTCATGTTCATTTTGCACGTGACTTTGAATTTCTCTTATTTTGTGAATAAAATCTATACCCAGACCTGTCTGTAATGTATGAACCTAAATGTAAGAATTTGCGAACACAGAAAGAAAGGGTTTGAGCAGAAAGACCTGTTACTATCATGAATGTACCCCATGACAAAATGAGTCAGAAGTTTCATCCAATATTAGGCGGTTCCTGAATTTGTCTTGAAATGTCAACTAGCAACACTTCATGGAGGGCTTTTAACAAATTATTTTCAATGGCCAGAGATGTGCCTTTGAAAAAGGTCATTCAGCAGAGGTTCATAATGTTCTAGCAGTTTTGAAATATTCTTTACAATTACTTCTGTCAAGGGGCAACTCAGATGATTCATGACCTCTAAATCGTAGTTCTTGATCTGGCAGCAGACAAGTCATGTCACCCATTTCAATATTTCTTAATTTTTATAAACTCCTTTATTATATTCTGAACTACTAAATGTAAGTTGGATCTCCAGAAGCTCATAATTTCTTTGGAGACTTAAATAAAGAATGACCTGCCTGTACTGTACATGTTTTGCGTAAGATTCGTGTTTTTCTTTTCTTTTCATGAAGCATGTAAGTCATAAGTTTGTTAAAGGCCCCCGAAATCCAAAACATTTCAACATTTGTGGAAGATCAATTATGGCCAGCAAATCAGTTTCTCTCAGATTATTACAAGCCGTTAACCATGGGTAAAAATGATATTGCAAAACAAAAGTTCCCAGTGTACATTTTGTTTTCCTTATATTCACTCTCAGGGTTTTATATAGGTTGGTAATGTCTCCCATGTTTTAATGTTTTTAGTTTCTCCATGAATTTTCTTCTTGACAATAGTTTTTCTAAAAAACATTGAATAACATTTTTATCTAGTTTCCAGAATCTTCAAATGGTCTTCCACCGTCACTGCAGTTGTGTTTATGAAAATTGCAGTTTGTGGGTGATTTTGGTACAATTCACTTCTTCTTCAGTTCATGTTGAGGTCAACCATTTTCTTATTTAAAAGAATGGTAAAGACCTTTCTTTTTCTTATACATTTCTTATATTCACAATTTTTTAATATTTTCATTTGCATTTTTCTCGTGCGAGTGTTTTGTAGCCACGTCAGCATCAATAAGATACTCAATTTTTATAGCTTAAAGTCGCCTAAATAATATTTGAACATTCAGTGGTAAATCAAAGAAGACAACTCAGCCATTACAAGGATTAATGTTTTTGAAGTAAATAATCGCTGTTTACACTGTAGAACTCTGAATTCTTTATTTTTAAAGCAGATTGTGTTTGTGGGTGTCACTAGGTCTGTTCCGTTTATGTGTTAGAGAGTTGCGTAATGATACTTCAATTAACAAAGTTAACATGCTTTGTGTGTGTTACCTACTCAGCTATGAGTATATGTTCTTCGATACTGGGAGTGCCGTGAATAAAACACGTTAAATAAATCTCTATCAAACATTGGATGCGTCTTTTAAATGAGGTGACTATTATGCAGACTTAATTTGATTTTGCGTATTCAAATAACTTGTGTCTTTGATGTCAGCACGGAATAATTAGTCTGTAGTAACATGATGATGCTGTAAGTGAAAGTGAAATATTTATTAGTGTTGTGAATTTAGATCTTGTGTTTCAAAGTGGCAAGCCAGACAATCATTATTTTATTGCGGTCATTAAAGAGGACTAATTGTTTATATTTATAAACATGCAAGCTGACTCCAGTGAGAAGTTAGCAGAACAGAGCTAGGTTTCCGTACCTGTATGATAAAATAAAAAGTAAAAATTGCTTGCATCGTCATAACCTCAAAACCTACATAGAACGAAATATGACTGGTAATAAGACAGATGCAGAGGGGTGCGTTGTTAAACTGTGGGCCAAATTAAGCATGTCGTACATAAGCGAAAAGTGATTACAATTTTGAGCCTTCTGGGTTGTTTTGGATCTCCTATTCAGAGCCCGAAGTTTCAGTCATGTAGTGTAAGTAGCAGCGACCATTTGTTATCTTGAGAATGTTGGAATAAAAAATGTTCCCCCACATCAGAATATTGTTACTAATTGTTTCAGTACACATACTTGTGTATTTGCGATACCAAGTTAAAGTATTCTGTCTTTTTTTATTTACATTTATTCAGCATGCCCCATTACAAGATTGCAATATTACATGCATTAATATATAGCACGTTAACAGATTACACAACTCTAATATTATAATCCATTGCCACCGTTTGCACCTATGTTCCTATGCAAAACTGTGTTATAATCAATGGATTTAATGAATTTATTAAAATGACCTAAAAATTTCTGAACAATTTCTTCATGCAACACTGGCCATGTGCCACCATTCTTGACTATTGCATCTATTAAGTTCCGCCTTGGTTGTTGTAGTTTATCGCAGTCATAGATGAGGTGATCCACTGTTTGTGCTGCTTTCAGGCCTGAGCATGTTGGATCGTCAATGATTCCAAACCTGTGTAGATATGATTTGTTTTTGCCATGGCCAGTCGTCATTGCTGCCAGTTCAGGAATTATTTCAATATTTAGCTTCATTCTTTGTCACACTGACGGGAATAATTTCTTGCACGCTGCTCCTTTATTGGTGGCGCTCCACTCATTTTGCCATTTTATAATCCCTTCCTCCTTTGTTTCTTTAATAATTGTACTTTTAGGCTTCTTTGCATATACTACATTTCCACCATCTTCTGCTGCTGCCTTCGCTAATCTGTCTGCTATTTCATTACCGAAAATTCTGATGTGTGCTTTGATCCACCCAAAATGAATAGTCCAATTTTGATCTTTGAGATTGCTTAATCTATTTCTTATCTCAGATATTACAAAGCCATGTTTGAAGTTGTTTTTTAGTAGATCGAGAGAAACTGGGCTATCTGTGTATTCTTTCCTCAATGCTGATTTCCCTTAAAGTTGTTACTGCATCCAAGGCCTCTAGAATTCCGATCTGCTCAGCTTGATTGTTTGAGCAGTGATCGGGTAACTTGGTTTTTAAGCTATGAATTAGTTTTCCATTTTTGAAGATAACAGCGGCAGCACTCACCTTTCCCTGGTGTTTACTTCCATCTGTATAGATTTCCACAGTGTGTTAATTGAAGTCTTTCACTTCATCAAGAGTTATTCTTTCTGCTGGATGAGACCATTCCTTCTTGTTTAATGGTGCTCCGTACTCGGTAGAGTCATCTTTCAGTCCGTGTATAGTTTTATATATCTGCACTGCTTCTTCGATAGTAATGCAGATAGGATATTCTGTCTTCCTGGTCTTTTCGAAGTGTGCATTTGTCAGTAGTGAGCGACCAGCCCACTGCCTCTGCACAATTTCTACTCAATCCTTATCTTTGTCTGCTATAGCCATCTGATAGGAATCAGGAGAGACTTGTGTGAGAAATGGCCAGGGAGTTTTGCTTAGGAAACATGTCGTTCATTGTTTTTTGTGCCATAAATATACGGCATGGGACCGCCGGCTTTAGTTCCCTTCCGAAGGAAGTTGTTCTATGGATTTTTATCACCCCTTAAAATTCCATCAACCTCAGCAGTGTTTGAACTCGCGTACCTTGGGTCCAGTGGCGACGACATTAACCACTAGTGCAATGAGGGCGACAAGTTCGTTGAAATATTACTTTGCTAAAATAATAACAGGAAAGTTTATGAACATGTTTTTTATTTAATATTCTTAAATATATTAATTAGAAACAATTCAGAAAACATTAAATAATTTAACTATTTAACAAAAAATAAACAATTGAACTATTTTACAAAGAACTAAACTATTTCACTATTTAAATACTGAAGTATTTAACAAAAAAACGAAATTATTTATTTATTTAACAAATGTGAACAATTCAGATATTTAACAAAAAAAAAAAGAACAGTCTAACTATTTAAATACTAAACTATTTAACAAAAAATAAATAATTGAACTATTTTACAAAGAACTAAACTATTTCACTATTTAAATACTGAAGTATTTAACAAAAAAACTAAGTAATTTATTTAACAAATGTGAATAATTCAGATATTTAACAAAAAACTGAACAGTGTAACTATTTAAATACTAAACTATTTAACAAAAAATAAACAATTTCAAGATTTAAACAATTGAACTATTTTACAAAGAACTAAACTATTTCACTATTTAAATACCGAAGTATTTAACAAAAAAACTAAATAATTTATTTATTTAACAAATGTGAACAATTCAGATATTTAACAAAGAACTAAACTATTTTACTATTTAAATACTGAAGTATTTAACAAGAAAACTAAATAATTTATTTATTTAATAAATGTGAACAATTAAGATATTTAACAAAGAACTAAACTATTTCACTATTTAAATACTGAAGTATTTAACAAAAAAACTAAATAATTTATTTATTTAAAAAATCTCATCTAACGTCCATTCCTTGGAGCCCAGTTGCTTTGCTTCAGGTTGATGACGTAGTCGATCTTAAACTTTATTCTGCTAGAGAGCATCGCCTTCTTATTTGTTAGTTCCTTCATTGTATGAAGGAACTCAGACAGATCCTGCAAGAAAACAAAAATTTAAAGTCACATTTCATGGGCATAATTAACTTCTTACGCTTATAAGCCTACACATAAAACTAGAAAATTCTGCCACTACTCATGTAGTTCACATAGAACTTGCTGTGTGGGAAGGTGCGTGTAAATTTAAATTGAGAGCTGAAGGTTGCTGTCTCGAACAAAACGTAAGTATGTGTCTCATCTAAACAAAGGCATAAACCGAGATTTTTGGTGGCTGAGCCTAGACATGACCCTTCGATCAGATTCCTGCTATGTCCTGTCAGGACTGAGTGAATTCTGACATGATTCAGCAGAGGTGATGAGAGGAAACGTAAAAGTGTAACAAAATACTCAGCACGATTCCCGTCGCACTAGACAGGGACAAGTTGAAGCCACGGCATGAGGCGTCTTTATATGAAACATGTAAGAGTGTAGAAGAGTATGAAGAAATTCAGAAGAACATGTCACGGTGATCATTTATCACACAGAAACACTATTCAGAATATTGTCAGCGATCTCAGAAAGGTATTTCATATCAGAATAGATGCAACATCCTCACGCGTTCTTTACAATGTGCACTTTCAACCATCGAATCCACCTTCTGTGACAGTTCCCAATTTGGCCACCAGATTGCAGCACCTGACTTTCTACCTAGGAGGATATTCAAAATAGGACTATGCGAGGTCGTGCAGAATACCACAAACTCCATATCAAATTTCATCCTAGTCTGTCCATTGGTTCTCGAATTGAATGGACTGGAAAGACAGATGGACGAGAAGGTGCGACCAGCCCATAATGCCTTCTCGCTATGATTTTGTGCAAAGAATGTATAACATGTTACAAAATGGAAGCCAGAAAGTCAGTGAGATCAAAGGGACACACTTACTGCTTTTTGCATTGTACCTTCCGTATAAACCTGTGGTCATCATAGAGCCCAAAGGAAGGCAATAAATTACACGGTAGGAGAACTGCAAATTAAAACTAAAAGTATTAAAAAATGAAAACAAACATACTTGGCTCTTGCTCTCGAAATCCTTTCCGGCCGTCATCAGTAGTGTGCAGAGGCACTCCAAGGAATGTTCGTCTTCTTTGGTAAGGAGACGTTTAATGCAATGCTGCATGGTGCTTGTGGCGAGCATATCTGCTTTATGCAGCTCGCCAATAAACCTGTAACATAGTGAAGAATATATCACTTGGGTTGAGTTAAGACAATAGTAAAAGTCCAAAGAACAGAAGAGAAATGAGGTTCTTTGCCTCTACAAGTTACAGAAAGATTTGTGCCTTAAAGTAATGAGAACTTTTGTTTAAATAGATGGAATTTAATCAGTGTCTTGTGTGTGATATATATTTTTGAGGTGAAATATAATATTTCTGTACGTGGTCCTGTAAAAATCTGTATCTGTTTATAAATATAAAACAGCTGAGACAGAATATTGAAAATTTCAAATTAAATAATTATTTTTATGTAATTTGCATTTGATTCTGTATGGAGGTAAGCCATCAGTGCCATTTCACGATGCAAATACCAAGAAGAAGAAATACCGAGGAAGTGGAGACTTTATGATAGTGTGTGATCATGTAAGCAGCAGCATTATGAAGCACATTTAGAAATTGGTCCTGGATTTTGTGGAACACTTGCATACTGGAGGGCAAGAACCCATTAACATTTCAAATTTCCTCTCAGTGTCTTGTCCTAATTCACAACTCTTAAGTTCACTACTTTCAGAGTCACTGATGAATCAAATGTAGAGCTTCAAAATCACAAAGAAAAATGTAAGTTACCTGATGTTTCCTATTGATTTCATTTTTATCCTTCGCAGTTCCTGCTGTAGTTCGGTTTTCTTTGCCTGCAGAAAAAATAAGTAGAAAAGATTAGAAATCGCCTTTTTTGATGGTATCTTGTAAGAGCCCTTCTTTAATGCACAGCTTTCAACATATGTAAGTTTGCATTTTAAAGTTTGTGTCCACGATACTCAGCCGGTCAAGAAGCCCCCTGCCTTTATGCCTCCAAAAGAACGCCATGACCTAATGAGAAATGTCGAGTGCAGCCGGAGTCCATTATTATGAGAGTTTACAACATTTTGAAAAAAATGAGTACATTAAGTGCTCATTATAGGAAGTTAAACTAACCTAAGAAGTTAGGAAAATGTTTTTTCATCTTGAGGTACCATTTATATCATAATAATTTAAATTAAGTTTATGTGCATTCTACATTCAGTCTTTATCAATTATGTATCTTTCTTGTCTTTCAAGAAGTCTTAAAACCTGAACAACATATTGAATAATAATTTTTCAAATGATAGATATTCATCTTCAAGCAAAAAGGGAGGAGACAACTATTCCATTCGATCAAGCAGACGGAGCTATTCCCAATCAGTGGACAGAAGCGTAGTAACATATGACCGTAGACAAAGACATTAGAGAAGCACTTACTGGGTCTGCTGTTTCCTCAATCTCTTTCTGTGTGGCTTCTAGATTTATTTCTGCTTCAGGATTCTTTTCAAATTCTGCCCGGCATCGACCTAGCAGCAACTTCCTGAAGGTGACCTCTGGTTCGCCATTGTTCCCACGCTCTGCCGGAACTTTCATGCTGGAGAGAACCTTGCACATTCGTGCATAAATCTCTGTGAACTTTGGTTCATCAACAGCCTGCACATAAAAACACACAACATTATCACTTTGCTCTCATGTTATATTTATGAAAAACAACTCTGTTGAGCATACGTTACATAAACTAAATTTATGAAATGATGGCCACCTAAATGAAGCTTCAACAAAAGTAAATCTTTATCCCTTAAACCTGAGAAACTCAAAATCTCAGTCAGATGCAAGACACATTTCATGACAGCCTCAATTTTCTTGCATAAGATAAACATTTTTAGATGAGAGCAGATAAATTCTAAGCTTGGAGGTGAATTTAAAGAGAGAACAATCAGCTTACTGCTTTTTAAGATTATTATCATAGTGAACAGTAACAACGTCTCCAATACTACACTGAGGATAACTTCAATATTTAAGAAATTGAGCTGCAAAGTTACAAAAGAAGGGAATTTCTATCAATATGACGTCTCTGTCTGAATGTATCAGCTGCTAAAGACCGGTGCCTCACCTTTTCAAATATGAGGTCGATGACGCCCTTCAGGCGATCGCTGCTGTCAATTGGCAGATCCTGGACTTGTGAAACTAGTTTGTCAAACTTGTCAGGCGTGAGTTTGTTGAGCAAACTGCGAGCCTTCTTTAACAGCTCCTGCAACATCAAGTTCCCTCTCATCATCTGACAGAACGCAAACACAGAAATAAAGCGAAACATGTTTTACTTCCTTAAAGCCTTCATAGAGATGATTAAAACCTAGAACCAGTTGCTCTGCATGCGCCGTCCAGCCGCGTTTTGTCTACACCGAAGAAGAAGTCTGTTGTTATGAGAAGCCAATGTCTATTGAGAAATATAATTACAATGCATACTCATTATATGCAATTAAACACTTGGATTGCTTCTAAAATCAAAGAGTAAGCAAAAAGAAAGTTTATTTTTTAGTGTGGCAAAGTTCCAATAAGAAGTGATGAGGAAATTAGGAGGAGACGAATTCCGGAAATGCTTGCAGCTTCTCAGATCGAAATGTCTGATCTTTAAGAGCATCAAGATTAAAATATAGACCTACAATTTTGCCTGTTCCTTAATTTGGCGATGAACCTTCAGTTTCAATAAGCCACCTAGTTAGTTAGAGTAGACTTAGAGCAGGACTGTTCCTTTCAGCCATCTTGCATTGGGGCAGATACAGCATTATTGACTGTTTCCAGGATCCTGTCCTTAAATGAATGCCAGGAACATACCTGAGTCTGGGCAGCCTGCTCGTTGGTCGCCGGCTTCCTTCGCCCAGGTCGCCAGGCGTTTTCACATCTCGCCAGTTTCACCTCATTGAGTTTTATTTCAATGACCGGCCTGGTGCTCATGGTGTTTGTAGTTTCAGTGGCTGGCCTTGCTGCAGGCTGCTGTGAATGACACCAAAGCAACACAACATTAACCAAAAGTGTTCACTCTTAAATGTTGTTTTGATCACAGTATTACGTACAATTTTTCCATTTTCTGGCTTTAATCATGCATTTAATACATTACTCGATGCTTCCTACAGCTCAGATAATAACAGACCTGTATGTATAAAGCCCTAAACAGTACATGACTGAAATTAGGCTCCAGGTGTTGTGTTCATCACCTCTCACAAAAAATACAACATTTCTTCTGCTGCAGTTGACGTAGAACTGTTCACTTTATTATTTTCTATCACAGTTTATATGTTCACAACTGCATCATCAGTGAAAGATGATAAACCCAAATTATGCTATTTCATCCGTAAAAGCCTTGGGTACCCTCTCTTTTGACAGGGAATCCTCGTGTCCGACCCCATCGACATCGCGAGTCACCGAGTAACTGCCTTAAGCTATACTTCGTCCTACAAACTACACTCTGACAGCTACAGATGAAATCCTTCTCCTCCTCTTCAACAAATGATTCAGTCCGAAATGGATTTGACTTCTCACTTTTATTTACACGCCTTAGAAAGCACTTACCTCTTCATTTTTCCAATATCTGACAATTTTCAGTTACTGTTTAGTATTTATGATTTCAAGGAATCGTTCATTAATGCACAGAATAACTCAGAGCCATGCCCCACAATGCAACAGAAAGTTTAAACGTACCTGATTTTTGTCATCCTTCATTGCCTTCAGCTTCTCAATTAGCTGTGTTGCAGCAAAGTCTGTAACAATCGATAATTATTTTAGATAGTAAAATTCCTCTTTTGACTATATGTTAACAAACAAGAAAGTTTGTCTTTCGAAACTGTTACGAATGTAAAGATTGAAAAAGACGAGAGGGTTTTCCGAAGACCAGAAACCCATGTCTCATGCAGCCTTAGGTGTAAAGAGTGGCAGCTGATAATGTTGAAAATTATCCCACATTTCGACTAACAATGGAGTTGCCTTCTTCAGGTCAGAGATTGCAACCGAAATGTTTTGTGAAATGGATAATTTCAAACTTTGATGCCTTTCACCTCCTAAGGCTCGAGGTCAAAATATGAGAGCAAACTCTCTTCTTCTTTGGGAACATAAATTAGTCTGCAACTCAGGGCGAAGACAAAATATTGAAGGTAGCTAGAACAAAATGCCTAGGAGAATATCTGGATATCTCATGAGACATGCAGGAACATGGTAATGAACAGAATTTCATACTGAGGCAATTTGCAGCCTGTAATCTTTGACTTAGTACTTAAATAGAATGAGAGCAAACATACTTTCTGCTTGCAGCTGCTTGATTTTCTCAGCCTGCAGATTTCTTTCCTTCCTCAGTTTCTCCTTCTCCTCTCTGACGGCTCGGAGACTGACGTTGTGTTTCTCCCCTTGCCGGCGCTCAAACAAGATTTGGTTTTTGAGTTCCGTGTCTGTAACAATTCACGACTGCATCAAATGGTCTGTTAAATTCCTCATGTGACGTTATTTCAAGAAACAGCTTCAGGAGTTAAGTATTACTACGTAAAGAAAAGAGTTAGTTTAGTTAAAAAAAATGAACTGTAATAAGAGTTTGTAATTTTGAAATTGCATTTTTCTTGCCCGTGATCAAATTCCAAATTCAGTTTAAGAGTCACTTCCAGTTGGAAAAACCAGTGTCTCTTACGCAATGCATTACTGATTGCTATTTGCAGTGTTTAAAACTGGGATTTGCATGCTGGTCACCGGAAAACATTCTTCTTAACGATGACGTCGTTAAACAGCCTGGCTCTCATCGAGTCTTCCCGAAAGAGGGATGGGTGTCTACCCTGGGGGACCATCACACAGACCTCATCCTCGTCACTTGTGACTGAGGCGCAAGGTACACGTGGACACAAAATTAATCTTGGTCTCAACTCTCAGAGAGCAAAGTAAACGTACATAATTCACTAGAAAATGATTCTTTGAAGTCCAGCAAATTTAAAATGTCTGAGAATGACTATTAAAAAAGCAAAATTGCAATGCATTTAACATTTTTTGGTTTTCCTTCTGACAAAATCACTTAAAATAATGAAGAGTTGCTGGAAGTCTGGGGGGCATATCTGGACATCTAGAAAGACGTACATAAACATCACACTGACGAGGTTTACGGACTGTACTCCACAACTTACTGCATGCACGGAATTAAACCACACTTACTCTCTGCTGCCAGCATCCTAATCCTGTTCATCAAGAAGCAAGTGATCCTCGTGTCTTCAGTTTCAGCAGGGTTTACCTGAGGACAGACAAAAAATGAGTCATTTTATAGTCCAAGAATTCTCTGCAACTTCATGAGGTTAATATTTATTATGAAATTGTTGTCCCAGTCACACACAAATCGCATGTGCCTTGGCTGTTTGTGCTGCACTGCTATCGATTTTCGTTTCTGCCAGAAAATATTAAGAAGACCTCACTTATAGAAAGAGAAATTAAGGCTGTGTCAGATAACGAGGGCTTCCTTGTAATGAATGATTTACCTTTAAAATTAGCATGTTAGGAAACGTTTCAAAGCTTTAATTGCAATATACAAGTCAGTTTATGATTAATCTGTAATACAAAACAACGATCCTGAGAAATTAAGCTGTTCACTCAACAATAACTTTCCTCTAGACGAAAAAATTAAGACTGAAAACAACCTTTAACAATGTCTGAATGCGACAAGTGACCCAGTCATAGGTCCCTATCAGCCGTTTAGCTTAGCCGGAATTCAAGTAACTTTGTTGATGATGGCGGACGTGTGTTGCTGCTAGCATTTGAATTCTTAAGAATGACATACAATCCCTCAAGATAACGAAATAATAATATTTGTTTAAATCTTGTCAGTCACAATCACAATAAAATTCCTATTAAATATTAAAATATTACTATAATTAGCATTTAAATATTTAAAATATATTAAATAATGTTCTCATCGAAATGTTCGATTTACATTAGATCATCACTTTTTACACGACATGTTTTGAAACAAAATTAAATTATCAAATATATTATTTTATTTTCTATTTCTAATTTTATTAATATTCATTTAGTCTTTATATTATTTACTTTACAGGATGATAACAAAACGTTCACCCACACAAAATCATGTCAAGCACGACATACATATACAGAACAACTTCGAATACGATATTAAAAAATACAATAAAATCTGGAAGAAAACTTCATTTGAAATCTGATAAACATCTGACTAAAAGTTGCATTTAAGAAATTATATTTAAGTTTATATAATTTTATACACCTGAAGATGGTTCTTTTAGAACTGAAACATGTCGTGTAAAAAGTGATGTTCTAATGTAAATGGAACATTTCGATAGAGAACATCATTTAATATTTTTTAAATATTTAAATGCTAATTATAATAATATTTTAATATTTAATAGGAATTTTATTGTGATTGTGACTGACAAGATTTAAACATATATATATTTATCACAATATGACGCAACTTTATCATCTCAGAAATAATAATATTATTAATAAGTAGGAAACCCTTGACTCACCCATTGTGAAGAGCTGGAGACCTCCATGTCGCAGGCAGCAAGATTTGAATAAGAAATTAAACACGTTGCAGGAAATATTTTCACTATATATAGAATTATCTTGTTCTAGAAGCTGCTCACACCACCATTCGTTTCACACTGAGGAAAGCCAACCAACTACTGAGTAGAGCGGGCCGTGCGTAACTGCTATTTATACCATAAAAGTGTGACGTCACGTATGGCGCAACAGTCAGTAGAGGGAGTGCAATACGGTTCATTCAGGCGTGCATAAGAAATGAGAAATGAACCTTATGGCATGCCAGCCGAGATTGTTGCGCGTGTTCGTATTTTATAAGAACACCTGCGTTTCATATTTACACATTCTTTGTAGTTCAAGAAATACAAATTGAATTACTCCAAGTTATAATTTTTTGACATTCCATCATAAATGTAAGAAGTCAATTATTAATATTAAATATTTTCTGTGTGAAAGGAAATTAATTTAAAAGTAATGAAAGGAGGCTTGAAGTAAATTTTGCGGTTTAATTTGCACTTGTTTAAAAACAACGTCGTGTTTTTTATACTTTTTTAATTTTAAGACGATTATTGAGGGCCCCGGGCGCTGTTGAACCCATCGCCCCTGCGACAGGGAAAATGTTTCCTTCCTTCGAATCCCGACTATTCATTTTGACCAATAAGAGAACGCAGGAAGGTAAGAACTCTGGAAGAAGTGTCCTGAGTTCGATTTCCTTCAAGGGCGGTTCCTTTGGCTCCGAAACTAAGCGAGACAGAAGAAGAGCTTTTTGCTTCGAAGAGGAGATTTCGGAAACGAAGGCCTCGACACTGAGTTCGAGACCCGACAAAGATGATTTCTGTTGACGGGAAAGCACCCACGAGAAGAAATCGACGCCAAGGCAAAATTCTTTCGTTTCGGAGAGGAAATTACCGGGTCTAAGGTCACGGACACGAATACAGACCTCGGTTCGAGTCCCTGTTAGGATGTTGGTTTCTGAGGTAATTTTACGGGCGTATTAAACGACGACGTTGACTAACACGGATGCCACCAGATGTCTCAAAAGTAAAGTGCTGTACAATTTGTAATGTTACCCAAATATCGGAAAAGTTTTTGTGGTTATATAATTTACCGCATTCGACCGGCGGATGAATAAAGCACGTAGTTTGGTGGATAAGAATAAAAGGTGTATGAAAATGCGCCCCATTGACAAGTTCTTGTGCACACGAATGTTTTTAAAGCACTGGACTGACTATCAACTGCCGACAATTGGATTTTTCGCCTCAGCGTGAACTGTGCGTGCGAAATCGAGAAATTAAACTGGTCCAGGCGGAGATAAGGCCTACAGAGGGAGGACTTCGAAGTTTTTACCCCCACGGCCTCTGACTGGGACGGAATATTTGCAACGACCTAAGCTGGACTAAACGCAATCAAAGATAAAAGACAAATGACTTGTTCTTATGCTCATTTGCTCTTTAACGCGATGCATGCAAAATAAGCATATGTCTATGTTAGCTAATATGAACAAGAACTTGTCAGTGGGGCGCATTTTCATACACCTTTTATTCTTATCCACCAAACTACGTGCTTTATTCATCCGCCGGTCGAATGCGGTAAATTATATTACCACAAAAACTTTTCCGATATTTGGGTAACATTACAAATTGTACAGCACTTTACTTTTGAGACATCTGGTGGCATCCGTGTTAGTCAACGTCGTCGTTTAATACGCCCGTAAAATTACCTCAGAAACCAACATCCTAACAGGGACTCGAACCGAGGACTGTATTCGTGTCCGTGACCTTAGACCCGGTAATTTCCTCTCCGAAACGAAAGAATTTTGCCTTGGCGTCGATTTCTTCTCGTGGGTGCTTTCCCGTCAACAGAAATCATCTTTGTTGGGTCTCGAACTCAGTGTCGAGGCCTTCGTTTCCGAAATCTCCTCTTCGAAGCAAAAAACTCTTCTTCTGTCTCGCTTAGTTTCGGAGCCAAAGGAACCGCCCTTGAAGGAAATCGAACTCAGGACACTTCTTCCAGAGTTCTTACCTTCCTGCGTTCTCTTATTGGTCAAAATGAATAGTCGGGATTCGAAGGAAGGAAACATTTTCCCTGTCGCAGGGGCGATGGGTTCAACAGCGCCCGGGGCCCTCAATAATCGTCTTAAAATTAAAAAAGTATAAAAAACACGACGTTGTTTTTAAACAAGTGCAAATTAAACCGCAAAATTTACTTCAAGCCTCCTTTCATTACTTTTAAATTAATTTCCTTTCACACAGAAAATATTTAATATTAATAATTGACTTCTTACATTTATGATGGAATGTCAAAAAATTATAACTTGGAGTAATTCAATTTGTATTTCTTGAACTACAAAGAATGTGTAAATATGAAACGCAGGTGTTCTTATAAAATACGAACACGCGCAACAATCTCGGCTGGCATGCCATAAGGTTCATTTCTCATTTCTTATGCACGCCTGAATGAACCGTATTGCACTCCCTCTACTGACTGTTGCGCCATACGTGACGTCACACTTTTATGGTATAAATAGCAGTTACGCACGGCCCGCTCTACTCAGGAGTGAGTGAGAAAAAAAGCCGATTGACAATCAAGGGTTGACAATCGGAGTTGAGCTTTTGTGCTGGTAAAACGTTTTAGAAAATAGAAAGTGCTTATCTTATATAAGAATTATTAAGAAATCTGTGACGTGGACGTCGTGGTCTCTTACAATTGAACAAAGTTTGAGAAATCTGTGACGTGGACGTCGTGGTCTCTTACAATTGAACAAAGTTTGAGAGACATGGAAGGAGGTGAGCTGGCCTTTCTGAAGGCCCACCTCCCTGAAGTGTTCCAACAGGTCCAGAAGCAGATCCTGGACGCCATCGCGGCGGAAAAGCAAAGACAGCGGGCAGCAGTGGCAGCAGCATTAAATACAGCAGCTACGACCGTGGTCGGAGGGCCTACTCGAGCCAACACTGGCAAGAGGAAAGCCAAAGAGTTGGACTTGTCCAATTCGAGCGGTTCGTTGGAACCCGCATCCAGGCGCCCGACGCCCGGGCCACTGTCCGGAGCCCAGTCACCTTCTCTGCCGGCACCGGCAAAAGTTCATCGGCCCGATGGACCGTCGGTAGCAGCAACATCATCCACTGCTTCCATGAGCAGGACAGTGCAGCCCTCAGCCAAGGGACCCGGCTCCCAGCCGGGACCCTCTTCCTCGATGGAGGTGACTGGGGACCTGTCCGGGCCGCTCACTGGTGTGTCATCTGACGCCGCTTCTTCTTCCAACGCTCAAGTGGACAAAACGGCTCCGGGGGAGCGCCGTAACAAAACCCCGGTGTACGTCTCTGGGGTGAAGGACGTACGCAGCTTCCTGCATAGGATTCGCGCGGAGTTGGCCTGCGGGATCGTGGCGCAGATGAAGGGAGACCTTCTGGCTCTTGTGCCTGAGACCGCCGACGGGTTCCGGGCCACCGTCAGGGTCCTGCGGTCCCTCGATGAGGGCGAGGGTGTGAGTTTTCACACATTCTCCCTCCCTGAGGATCGGTGCGTGCGCCTGCTGATTAAAAACCTGGGAGTGCGCATGCCTGAGGCCGAGGTACGCGAGGAGCTGGCCGCCATGCACATTGCTGTGCAGGGGGTCATGCAACTGCGATCGAGGCGCCGGGCCATGGACCAGGACGGTGACCGTCCCCTTACGCCACACTTTATAGTGTCGATAGCACGAGGCCCCGACGTGGCGAAAGTGCGTTCCCTTACTGAGATCTGCGGTCTGCGGGTCAAGGTAGAAACATATGTTGCACCAAAGGGGCCCATGCAGTGTAAACGGTGCCAACGCTTCGGGCACACGCAGCGGAACTGCGGTTATGCACCCAGGTGCGTGGCCTGCGGGGACGCTCACCCATCCGGGTCGTGTGCCACCCCCAAGCAACAACTTAAGTGCTGCAGCTGCGGAGGCAACCACACTGCGAACTATAGAGGTTGCAGTAAGTGGAAGGAAGCCAAGACGGCCGCTGCACAGCGTGCGAAAGGGGATCGCGGCCGAAAGGACGACGTCTCCACGCGCCTGCCAGCGCCCAAATCGGCGCTAGCTAAGCCTTCCCTCGAGCAGGAGAACTTGGGCCCTGGGTGGAACCACGTGGTCCGTGGTGGCCGCGTCGTCAAGGCTGCGGCTATGAAGAACCCCGCCCCAACGCCAACTGGAGCCATTGTACAGACTGAGCGGCAGACTATCCCCAAGGGCGGCCGTGCCAAGCCCGCTCGTCCTGTGGCGCCGGTGGCAAATCCCACAGCACCTGCTCTCAAGAAGACTGACCCCACCCCACCCAAGGGTCAATCACCGCTCCAGGACATCTCAGATATCCTGGAAACCCTCTCACCACGGGTCTGCATTGAGTTGACACGACGTCTCCTCGCCGCGATCCATTCACTCCCCCCCGGGGGGTCTCGTCCGCGAGCCCTCCTCAAAACCGTTCTCCTCTTCATGGCCGACAATGACTGCACGGCCTAGAGGACACGGTAGCAAGGCCTTGCGGCTGGCTTACTGGAACGCCGACGGTGTCCGCGACAGGAAGCTGGAGCTGGAGCAGTTCCTCGGTGACTACGGAGTCGATGTTTGCCTCCTGAACGAGACGCACCTCACGTCGGGTCGGGCCTTGAGGTTCGCGAACTACGTTTGCCACCGTACGGACCGCCCGACGCTAGGGGGT
Source organism: Zootermopsis nevadensis (assembly GCF_977971745.1). NCBI lineage: Eukaryota > Metazoa > Arthropoda > Insecta > Blattodea > Termopsidae > Zootermopsis > Zootermopsis nevadensis. Next base: position 5,717,564 of record NW_028259156.1, on the reverse strand, counting down.
GGCACAGCGATCCTTGTCCGCAGGGGCATTGATCATTACCCTGTGCCGGTATCGGGTCTACAACAACTAGAAGCAACCGCCATTCACCTGGTACTGGCAACCAGGAAAGTCAAGCTAGTGGCGGCATACCTCGCACCCACCCGGCCATGGATAGAGTCGGACCTGACCGAGTGCTTGAGCGGGGGTTTCCCGGTCCTCTTGGCTGGTGACCTCAACGCGAAACACACGGACTGGAATTCTAGCCTTATCTCTACTAGGGGCTCGCTCCTGCGTGATTACGCCAACAGAAATTCCTGCTTCATCTACGGGCCGGATTCTCCAACCACGGCTCCCTACACACACAACGCCACACCTGACGTCCTTGATATTGTCCTCATCAAGGACTTCGTCCTACCGGTGCACCTGACTGTCTGCCCCGCACTCAGCTCAGATCACCTGCCCGTCCTCGTCGACACCACGTGCCGATCGTCCTTTCAAAACCTGCCTGATCGCCCGGACTTCGCGAGAATGGACTGGGCTGCATTCCAGGCTTGCCTCGAAAGCAGACTACCGGGGAACCCCGTGGTAAACGACGAGGAAGAAATTGACAAGTGCGTCGAGGAGCTGACCAGTGCTATCCTGGAAGCCACAGCAGCGTCCGCTCCCAAGCTTCGACCCCGCATTGACAGGCGACCGCTTCTACCCGCTAGTATTCGAGATGAAATACGCCTGAAGAACCGGCTGAGGAGGCGATGGCAGGTCACAAGAGACCCCGCTCTTAAGACCCAGGTCAATCGACTCCAGAGGTCGGTGACCTATCGTCTCAACGAGTGGCGGAACGAACAGTGGAGCGACACGCTCGAATCCTTGGACTGCGAGGACCAGTCGCTTTGGAAAATGACCAAGCGTGTGATGCGAGTCCCCACTCCGTCGCCCCCCTTCTTAGTGATGGGAGGACTGGCTCTCTCGAACCCCGAGAAGGCAGAAGCCCTAGCCGACAGCCTTGAGGTCCAGTTCCAGCCGGTAGACTACCCGTCGGACCTGACTACAATTGACATGGTTAACGAGGCGATGCGAGCATACGAGTATGCCCCTGTAAATGAACCAAAATTAACCAGTCCATCGGAGGTCGCCCAGGCCATCAAGGGACTCAAGCTTGGCAAGGCTCCGGGCCCCAACGGTATACCGAACAGGGTCCTGAAACATCTCCCACGACGCGCGGTAACCTTTCTCACGAAAGTGTTCAACGCGGTCCTTCGCAGGCAACACTTCCCCTCGGCATGGAAACACGCTCGAGTGGTGTCCATACTGAAGCCGGGGAAGGACCCCACGCTACCTTCTTCCTATAGACCCATCAGTCTTCTCGACACGGTCGGCAAACTCTGCGAGAAAATCCTACTAACGAGGGTCCTACACGAGGTCAGTGAACGCGGGCTGCTGCGCGACGAGCAGTTTGGGTTTCGACCCAGACACAGCACATCGTTACAGCTGGCTCGCCTCGTCGAAAGGGTCAACAGAAACCTTGATGAGAAGCGGCTAACCGGCGCGGTTTTCCTGGACGTGGCCAAAGCCTTCGACACAGTCTGGGTCCAAGGCCTCCTATACAAACTGACCGTCCTCAACTTCCCGTCGTACTTGGTAAAAACCATCTCTTCCTACCTCGCTGACCGGACATTCCAGACATCCTTCCAGTCGGCCATGTCCACACGTCGTACCATGCGGGCTGGAGTTGTGCAGGGCGGAATTCTCTCCCCTGTGCTCTTCAGTCTGTATGTCAACGACATACCCACACCGTCCCGCCACGTCGAGTTAGCACAATACGCGGACGACACGGCTCTAGTAGTCACGTCCCGTAGCCCAACGCTTCTCGTCAGGTATCTGGAGACCTACCTCAGTAGACTTGAGCTCTGGCTCAGGGCCTGGAGGATTGCTATCAACGTCTCGAAGAGCACCGCGGTTCTCTTCATTTCCGCGAGAAGACACATCCAACAGCCCCGAGCAGTGCAGTTCCTCGGACAGCCGATCCAATGGGTCAAAACAGCACAGTATCTGGGGGTCACCCTTGACGCCGGGCTTACTTGGTCGGCGCACGTCAACCAAGTGGGAAAGAAGGCAGCGCAACGATTAGGTGTGCTAGGCCCGCTTATCAATAGGAGAAGTGGCCTGTCAATCAGGAACGGTGTACTACTCTATAAGCAGCTCATCCGTCCCATAATGGATTACGCATGCCCGATCTGGAGGTCAGCTGCCCACAGCCACGTCCAGAAGCTGCAAGTTCTGCAATCCAAGTGTCTTCGAATTGTTACTAACGCGCCCTGGTACGTTAGTAACAGGCAAATACATGAGGATCTGGGGGTCCCTTTCTTTGCCGACCACATCAGAGCACTAACTGAGAGGTTTGACTCGAGGTTAGCTGGTGTGGGGAACCCCTTAGTTCGGCAACTCGGAAGACACTCGTGCCGAATGAGGGCTGCCAGAGTTCACCCAAGGGCAACCGAGGGCGACTGATGTTCAGCAGGCCAGCCGAAGCCATCCCCAAAAGACGGCCAAGTCAGCACAACGAGTGGTTAGACTACTCGGCTACCCTGACTGAGGTTTTTCGTGCTTTCCTCAGTTGTAAGGCGAATGCCAGGGTATAACTTAATAGGGGCACGGCCCGCCACCCTTCCCCCCGATCATGGAGGCCATCAGCTGAAGTGATCTTCCCCCCATGCCGCAGAGGCCTTCAGCCGAAACGGCCCCTCCCTCTCTGGGTTCATACCCCAGAGACCCAACCAACCAAATTCCTTCGACAACTTGCCTGACAGGATAACCTCCCATCAGCAGCAACAAATCCCAGTTTGAATGGTCGAGGCTCCCGCCACGACGAAACCCCGTTAGCGTTAGCAAAATTTCCGTTCTTATATTACGACCGTTTACCATTTCCAGCAATGCGTCTTGTGCGCAGGAATGGTTTCACCTAGGTAGGGACGATGCTTGCGCTTGCGCAGGCCTCTGCCCTCAGTTAGCTTCTTTGGTTGGTTGGTTCCCGCTCTACTCAGTAGTTGGTTGGCTTTCCTCAGTGTGAAACGAATGGTGGTGTGAGCAGCTTCTAGAACAAGATAATTCTATATATAGTGAAAATATTTCCTGCAACGTGTTTAATTTCTTATTCAAATCTTGCTGCCTGCGACATGGAGGTCTCCAGCTCTTCACAATGGGTGAGTCAAGGGTTTCCTACTTATTAATAATATTATTATTTCTGAGATGATAAAGTTGCGTCATATTGTGATAAATATATATATGTTTAAATCTTGTCAGTCACAATCACAATAAAATTCCTATTAAATATTAAAATATTATTATAATTAGCATTTAAATATTTAAAAAATATTAAATGATGTTCTCTATCGAAATGTTCCATTTACATTAGAACATCACTTTTTACACGACATGTTTCAGTTCTAAAAGAACCATCTTCAGGTGTATAAAATTATATAAACTTAAATATAATTTCTTAAATGCAACTTTTAGTCAGATGTTTATCAGATTTCAAATGAAGTTTTCTTCCAGATTTTATTGTATTTTTTAATATCGTATTCGAAGTTGTTCTGTATATGTATGTCGTGCTTGACATGATTTTGTGTGGGTGAACGTTTTGTTATCATCCTGTAAAGTAAATAATATAAAGACTAAATGAATATTAATAAAATTAGAAATAGAAAATAAAATAATATATTTGATAATTTAATTTTGTTTCAAAACATGTCGTGTAAAAAGTGATGATCTAATGTAAATCGAACATTTCGATGAGAACATTATTTAATATATTTTAAATATTTAAATGCTAATTATAGTAATATTTTAATATTTAATAGGAATTTTATTGTGATTGTGACTGACAAGATTTAAACAAATATTATTATTTCGTTATCTTGAGGGATTGTATGTCATTCTTAAGAATTCAAATGCTAGCAGCAACACACGTCCGCCATCATCAACAAAGTTACTTGAATTCCGGCTAAGCTAAACGGCTGATAGGGACCTATGACTGGGTCACTTGTCGCATTCAGACATTGTTAAAGGTTGTTTTCAGTCTTAATTTTTTCGTCTAGAGGAAAGTTATTGTTGAGTGAACAGCTTAATTTCTCAGGATCGTTGTTTTGTATTACAGATTAATCATAAACTGACTTGTATATTGCAATTAAAGCTTTGAAACGTTTCCTAACATGCTAATTTTAAAGGTAAATCATTCATTACAAGGAAGCCCTCGTTATCTGACACAGCCTTAATTTCTCTTTCTATAAGTGAGGTCTTCTTAATATTTTCTGGCAGAAACGAAAATCGATAGCAGTGCAGCACAAACAGCCAAGGCACATGCGATTTGTGTGTGACTGGGACAACAATTTCATAATAAATATTAACCTCATGAAGTTGCAGAGAATTCTTGGACTATAAAATGACTCATTTTTTGTCTGTCCTCAGGTAAACCCTGCTGAAACTGAAGACACGAGGATCACTTGCTTCTTGATGAACAGGATTAGGATGCTGGCAGCAGAGAGTAAGTGTGGTTTAATTCCGTGCATGCAGTAAGTTGTGGAGTACAGTCCGTAAACCTCGTCAGTGTGATGTTTATGTACGTCTTTCTAGATGTCCAGATATGCCCCCCAGACTTCCAGCAACTCTTCATTATTTTAAGTGATTTTGTCAGAAGGAAAACCAAAAAATGTTAAATGCATTGCAATTTTGCTTTTTTAATAGTCATTCTCAGACATTTTAAATTTGCTGGACTTCAAAGAATCATTTTCTAGTGAATTATGTACGTTTACTTTGCTCTCTGAGAGTTGAGACCAAGATTAATTTTGTGTCCACGTGTACCTTGCGCCTCAGTCACAAGTGACGAGGATGAGGTCTGTGTGATGGTCCCCCAGGGTAGACACCCATCCCTCTTTCGGGAAGACTCGATGAGAGCCAGGCTGTTTAACGACGTCATCGTTAAGAAGAATGTTTTCCGGTGACCAGCATGCAAATCCCAGTTTTAAACACTGCAAATAGCAATCAGTAATGCATTGCGTAAGAGACACTGGTTTTTCCAACTGGAAGTGACTCTTAAACTGAATTTGGAATTTGATCACGGGCAAGAAAAATGCAATTTCAAAATTACAAACTCTTATTACAGTTCATTTTTTTTAACTAAACTAACTCTTTTCTTTACGTAGTAATACTTAACTCCTGAAGCTGTTTCTTGAAATAACGTCACATGAGGAATTTAACAGACCATTTGATGCAGTCGTGAATTGTTACAGACACGGAACTCAAAAACCAAATCTTGTTTGAGCGCCGGCAAGGGGAGAAACACAACGTCAGTCTCCGAGCCGTCAGAGAGGAGAAGGAGAAACTGAGGAAGGAAAGAAATCTGCAGGCTGAGAAAATCAAGCAGCTGCAAGCAGAAAGTATGTTTGCTCTCATTCTATTTAAGTACTAAGTCAAAGATTACAGGCTGCAAATTGCCTCAGTATGAAATTCTGTTCATTACCATGTTCCTGCATGTCTCATGAGATATCCAGATATTCTCCTAGGCATTTTGTTCTAGCTACCTTCAATATTTTGTCTTCGCCCTGAGTTGCAGACTAATTTATGTTCCCAAAGAAGAAGAGAGTTTGCTCTCATATTTTGACCTCGAGCCTTAGGAGGTGAAAGGCATCAAAGTTTGAAATTATCCATTTCACAAAACATTTCGGTTGCAATCTCTGACCTGAAGAAGGCAACTCCATTGTTAGTCGAAATGTGGGATAATTTTCAACATTATCAGCTGCCACTCTTTACACCTAAGGCTGCATGAGACATGGGTTTCTGGTCTTCGGAAAACCCTCTCGTCTTTTTCAATCTTTACATTCGTAACAGTTTCGAAAGACAAACTTTCTTGTTTGTTAACATATAGTCAAAAGAGGAATTTTACTATCTAAAATAATTATCGATTGTTACAGACTTTGCTGCAACACAGCTAATTGAGAAGCTGAAGGCAATGAAGGATGACAAAAATCAGGTACGTTTAAACTTTCTGTTGCATTGTGGGGCATGGCTCTGAGTTATTCTGTGCATTAATGAACGATTCCTTGAAATCATAAATACTAAACAGTAACTGAAAATTGTCAGATATTGGAAAAATGAAGAGGTAAGTGCTTTCTAAGGCGTGTAAATAAAAGTGAGAAGTCAAATCCATTTCGGACTGAATCATTTGTTGAAGAGGAGGAGAAGGATTTCATCTGTAGCTGTCAGAGTGTAGTTTGTAGGACGAAGTATAGCTTAAGGCAGTTACTCGGTGACTCGCGATGTCGATGGGGTCGGACACGAGGATTCCCTGTCAAAAGAGAGGGTACCCAAGGCTTTTACGGATGAAATAGCATAATTTGGGTTTATCATCTTTCACTGATGATGCAGTTGTGAACATATAAACTGTGATAGAAAATAATAAAGTGAACAGTTCTACGTCAACTGCAGCAGAAGAAATGTTGTATTTTTTGTGAGAGGTGATGAACACAACACCTGGAGCCTAATTTCAGTCATGTACTGTTTAGGGCTTTATACATACAGGTCTGTTATTATCTGAGCTGTAGGAAGCATCGAGTAATGTATTAAATGCATGATTAAAGCCAGAAAATGGAAAAATTGTACGTAATACTGTGATCAAAACAACATTTAAGAGTGAACACTTTTGGTTAATGTTGTGTTGCTTTGGTGTCATTCACAGCAGCCTGCAGCAAGGCCAGCCACTGAAACTACAAACACCATGAGCACCAGGCCGGTCATTGAAATAAAACTCAATGAGGTGAAACTGGCGAGATGTGAAAACGCCTGGCGACCTGGGCGAAGGAAGCCGGCGACCAACGAGCAGGCTGCCCAGACTCAGGTATGTTCCTGGCATTCATTTAAGGACAGGATCCTGGAAACAGTCAATAATGCTGTATCTGCCCCAATGCAAGATGGCTGAAAGGAACAGTCCTGCTCTAAGTCTACTCTAACTAACTAGGTGGCTTATTGAAACTGAAGGTTCATCGCCAAATTAAGGAACAGGCAAAATTGTAGGTCTATATTTTAATCTTGATGCTCTTAAAGATCAGACATTTCGATCTGAGAAGCTGCAAGCATTTCCGGAATTCGTCTCCTCCTAATTTCCTCATCACTTCTTATTGGAACTTTGCCACACTAAAAAATAAACTTTCTTTTTGCTTACTCTTTGATTTTAGAAGCAATCCAAGTGTTTAATTGCATATAATGAGTATGCATTGTAATTATATTTCTCAATAGACATTGGCTTCTCATAACAACAGACTTCTTCTTCGGTGTAGACAAAACGCGGCTGGACGGCGCATGCAGAGCAACTGGTTCTAGGTTTTAATCATCTCTATGAAGGCTTTAAGGAAGTAAAACATGTTTCGCTTTATTTCTGTGTTTGCGTTCTGTCAGATGATGAGAGGGAACTTGATGTTGCAGGAGCTGTTAAAGAAGGCTCGCAGTTTGCTCAACAAACTCACGCCTGACAAGTTTGACAAACTAGTTTCACAAGTCCAGGATCTGCCAATTGACAGCAGCGATCGCCTGAAGGGCGTCATCGACCTCATATTTGAAAAGGTGAGGCACCGGTCTTTAGCAGCTGATACATTCAGACAGAGACGTCATATTGATAGAAATTCCCTTCTTTTGTAACTTTGCAGCTCAATTTCTTAAATATTGAAGTTATCCTCAGTGTAGTATTGGAGACGTTGTTACTGTTCACTATGATAATAATCTTAAAAAGCAGTAAGCTGATTGTTCTCTCTTTAAATTCACCTCCAAGCTTAGAATTTATCTGCTCTCATCTAAAAATGTTTATCTTATGCAAGAAAATTGAGGCTGTCATGAAATGTGTCTTGCATCTGACTGAGATTTTGAGTTTCTCAGGTTTAAGGGATAAAGATTTACTTTTGTTGAAGCTTCATTTAGGTGGCCATCATTTCATAAATTTAGTTTATGTAACGTATGCTCAACAGAGTTGTTTTTCATAAATATAACATGAGAGCAAAGTGATAATGTTGTGTGTTTTTATGTGCAGGCTGTTGATGAACCAAAGTTCACAGAGATTTATGCACGAATGTGCAAGGTTCTCTCCAGCATGAAAGTTCCGGCAGAGCGTGGGAACAATGGCGAACCAGAGGTCACCTTCAGGAAGTTGCTGCTAGGTCGATGCCGGGCAGAATTTGAAAAGAATCCTGAAGCAGAAATAAATCTAGAAGCCACACAGAAAGAGATTGAGGAAACAGCAGACCCAGTAAGTGCTTCTCTAATGTCTTTGTCTACGGTCATATGTTACTACGCTTCTGTCCACTGATTGGGAATAGCTCCGTCTGCTTGATCGAATGGAATAGTTGTCTCCTCCCTTTTTGCTTGAAGATGAATATCTATCATTTGAAAAATTATTATTCAATATGTTGTTCAGGTTTTAAGACTTCTTGAAAGACAAGAAAGATACATAATTGATAAAGACTGAATGTAGAATGCACATAAACTTAATTTAAATTATTATGATATAAATGGTACCTCAAGATGAAAAAACATTTTCCTAACTTCTTAGGTTAGTTTAACTTCCTATAATGAGCACTTAATGTACTCATTTTTTTCAAAATGTTGTAAACTCTCATAATAATGGACTCCGGCTGCACTCGACATTTCTCATTAGGTCATGGCGTTCTTTTGGAGGCATAAAGGCAGGGGGCTTCTTGACCGGCTGAGTATCGTGGACACAAACTTTAAAATGCAAACTTACATATGTTGAAAGCTGTGCATTAAAGAAGGGCTCTTACAAGATACCATAAAAAAAGGCGATTTCTAATCTTTTCTACTAATTTTTTCTGCAGGCAAAGAAAACCGAACTACAGCAGGAACTGCGAAGGATACAAATGAAATCAATAGGAAACATCAGGTAACTTACATTTTTCTTTGTGATTTTGAAGCTCTACATTTGATTCATCAGTGACTCTGAAAGTAGTGAACTTAAGAGTTGTGAATTAGGACAAGACACTGAGAGGAAATTTGAAATGTTAATGGGTTCTTGCCCTCCAGTATGCAAGTGTTAGACAAAATCCAGGACCAATTTCTAAATGTGCTTCATAATGCTGCTGCTTACATGATCACACACTATCATAAAGTCTCCACTTCCTCGGTATTTCTTCTTCTTGGTATTTGCATCGTGAAATGGCACTGATGGCTTACCTCCATACAGAATCAAATGCAAATTACATAAAAATAATTATTTAATTTGAAATTTTCAATATTCTGTCTCAGCTGTTTTATATTTCTAACAGATACAGATTTTTACAGGACCACGTACAGAAATATTATATTTCACCTCAAAAATATATATCACACACAAGACACTGATTAAATTCCATCTATTTAAACAAAAGTTCTCATTATTTTAAGGCACAAATCTTTCTGTACCTTGTAGAGGCAAAGAACCTCATTTCTCTTCTGTTCTTTGGACTTTTACTATTGTCTTAACTCAACCCAAGTGATATATTCTTCACTATGTTACAGGTTTATTGGCGAGCTGCATAAAGCAGATATGCTCGCCACAAGCACCATGCAGCATTGCATTAAACGTCTCCTTACCAAAGAAGACGAACATTCCTTGGAGTGCCTCTGCACACTACTGATGACGGCCGGAAAGGATTTCGAGAGCAAGAGCCAAGTATGTTTGTTTTCATTTTTTAATACTTTTAGTTTTAATTTGCAGTTCTCCTACCGTGTAATTTATTGCCTTCCTTTGGGCTCTATGATGACCACAGGTTTATACGGAAGGTACAATGCAAAAAGCAGTAAGTGTGTCCCTTTGATCTCACTGACTTTCTGGCTTCCATTTTGTAACATGTTATACATTCTTTGCACAAAATCATAGCGAGAAGGCATTATGGGCTGGTCGCACCTTCTCGTCCATCTGTCTTTCCAGTCCATTCAATTCGAGAACCAATGGACAGACTAGGATGAAATTTGATATGGAGTTTGTGGTATTCTGCACGACCTCGCATAATCCTATTTTGAATATCCTCCTAGGTAGAAAATCAGGTGCTGCAATCTGGTGGCCAAATTGGGAACTGTCACAGAAGGTGGATTCGATGGTTGAAAGTGCACATTGTAAAGAACGCGTGAGGATGTTGCATCTATTCTGATATGAAATACCTTTCTGAGATCGCTGACAATATTCTGAATAGTGTTTCTGTGTGATAAATGATCACCGTGACATGTTCTTCTGAATTTCTTCATACTCTTCTACACTCTTACATGTTTCATATAAAGACGCCTCATGCCGTGACTTCAACTTGTCCCCGTCTAGTGCGACGGGAATCTTGCTCAGTATTTTGTTACACTTTTACGTTTCCTCTCATCACCTCTGCTGAATCATGTCAGAATTCACTCAGTCCTGACAGGACAAAGCAGGAATCTGATCGAAGGGCCATGTCTAGGCTCAGCCACCAAAAATCTCGGTTTATGCCTTTGTTTAGATGAGACACATACTTACGTTTTGTTCGAGACAGCAACCTTCAGCTCTCAATTTAAATTTACACGCGCCTTCCCACACAGCAAGTTCTATGTGAACTACATGAGTAGTGGCAGAATTTTCTAGTTTTATGTGTAGGCTTATAAGCGTAAGAAGTTAATTATGCCCATGAAATGTGACTTTAAATTTTTGTTTTCTTGCAGGATCTGTCTGAGTTCCTTCATACAATGAAGGAACTAACAAATAAGAAGGCAGTGCTCTCTAGCAGAATAAAGTTTAAGATCGACTACGTCATCGAACTCCGGCAAAGCAACTGGGCTCCAAGGAATGGATGTTAAATACTTTGACTGTTCAAATATCTCAATTGTTTAAATTTTTTAAATAAATAAATTATTTAGTTTTTTTTGTTAAATACTTCAGTATTTAAATAGTAAAATAGTTTAGTTCTTTGTTAAATATCTGAATTGTTCACATTTGTTAAATAAATAAATTATTTAGTTTTTTTGTTAAATACTTCGGTATTTAAATAGTGAAATAGTTTAGTTCTTTGTAAAATAGTTCAATTGTTTATTTTTTGTTAAATAGTTTAGTATTTAAATAGTTAGACTGTTCAGTTTTTTTGTTAAATATCTGAATTGTTCACATTTGTTAAATAAACAAATAATTTAGTTTTTTTGTTAAATACCTCAGTATTTAAATAGTGAAATAGTTTAGTTCTTTGTAAAATAGTTCAATTGTTTAAATAGTGAAATTGTTTATTTTTTGTTAAATAGTTAAATTATTTAATGTTTTCTGAATTGTTTCTAATTAATATATTTAAGAATATTAAATAAAAAACATGTTCATAAACTTTCCTGTTATTATTTTAGCAAAGTAATATTTCAACGAACTTGTCGCCCTCATTGCACTAATGGTTAATGTCGTAGCCACTGGACCCAAGGTACGCGAGTTCAAACACTGCTGAGGTTGATGGAATTTTAAGGGGTGATAAAAATCCATAGAACAACTTCCTTCGGAAGGGAACTAAAGCCGGCGGTCCCATGCCGTAGATTTATGGCACAAAAAACAATGAACGAGATGTTTCCTAAGCAAAACTCCCTGGCCATTTCTCACACAAGTCTCTCCTGATTCCTACTAGTTGGCTATAGCAGACAAAGATAAGGATTGAGTAGAAATTGTGCAGAGGCAGTGGGCTGGTCGCTCACTACTGACAAATGCACACTTCGAAAAGACCAGGAAGACAGAATATCCTATCTGCATTACTATCGAAGAAGCAGTGCAGATATATAAAACTATACACGGACTGAAAGATGACTCTACCGAGTACGGAGCACCATTAAACAAGAAGGAATGGTCTCATCCAGCAGAAAGAATAACTCTTGATGAAGTGAAAGACTTCAATTAACACACTGTGGAAATCTATACAGATGGAAGTAAACACCAGGGAAAGGTGAGTGCTGCCGCTGTTATCTTCAAAAATGGAAAACTAATTCATAGCTTAAAAACCAAGTTACCCGATCACTGCTCAAACAATCAAGCTGAGCAGATCGGAATTCTAGAGGCCTTGGATGCAGTAACAACTTTAAGGGAAATCAGCATTGAGGAAAGAATACACAGATAGCCCAGTTTCTCTCGATCTACTAAAAAACAACTTCAAACATGGCTTTGTAATATCTGAGATAAGAAATAGATTAAGCAATCTCAAAGATCAAAATTGGACTATTCATTTTGGGTGGATCAAAGCACACATCAGAATTTTCGGTAATGAAATAGCAGACAGATTAGCGAAGGCAGCAGCAGAAGATGGTGGAAATGTAGTATATGCAAAGAAGCCTAAAAGTACAATTATTAAAGAAACAAAGGAGGAAGGGATTATAAAATGGCAAAATGAGTGGAGCGCCACCAATAAAGGAGCAGCGTGCAAGAAATTATTCCCGTCAGTGTGACAAAGAATGAAGCTAAATATTGAAATAATTCCTGAACTGGCAGCAATGACGACTGGCCATGGCAAAAACAAATCATATCTACACAGGTTTGGAATCATTGACGATCCAACATGCTCAGGCCTGAAAGCAGCACAAACAGTGGATCACCTCATCTATGACTGCGATAAACTACAACAACCAAGGCGGAACTTAATAGATGCAATAGTCAAGAATGGTGGCACATGGCCAGTGTTGCATGAAGAAATTGTTCAGAAATTTTTAGGTAATTTTAATAAATTCATTAAATCCATTGATTATAATACAGTTTAGCACAGGAACATACGTGCAAACGGTGGCAATGGATCATGATATTAGAGTTGTGTAATCTGTTAACGTGCTATATATTAATGCATGTAATATTGCAATCTTGTAATGGGGCATGCTGAATAAATGTAAATAAAAAAAAGACAGAATATTTTAACTTGGTACCACAAAACACAAGTATGTGTACTGAAACAATTAGTAACAATATTCTGATGTGGGGGAACATTTTTTATTCCAACATTCTCAAGATAACAAATGGTCGCTGCTACTTACACTACATGACTGAAACTTCGGGCTCTGAATAGGAGATCCAAAACAACCCAGAAGGCTCAAAATTGTAATCACTTTTCGCTTATGTACGACATGCTTAATTTGGCCCACAGTTTAACAACGCACTCTTCTGCATTTGTCTTATTACCAGTCGTATTTCGTTCTATGTAGGATTTGAGGTTGTGATGATGCAAGCAATTTTTACTTTTTTATTTTATCATACACGTATGAAAGCCTATCTCAGTGTTCTGCCAACTTCTCACTGGAGTCGGCTTGCGTGTGTATAAATATAAACAATTAGTCCTATTTAATGACCGCAATAAAATAATGATTGTCTGGCTTGCCACTTTGAATCACAAGATCTAAAATCACGACACTAATAAATATTTCACTTACACTTACAGTATCATCATGTTACTACAGACTAATTATTCCATGCTGACATTAAAGACACAAGTTATTCTCATGGGTGATTTTAACACCCCTCGTTTTGACTGGAAGCGCGGTCTCCCTCTGGCTAACTGCCATTATTATTCGAAACTCAAGGGAGATCCCATCTACACCTCCGCGTGTCTTCTCGACCTCAGACAATGCATGGAAACTGTTGGCAGCAGTGGTCTCCTAGACCTTGTATTTACGAACTTCAGTGAGTTGGGTACTAGCTTTATTGATACTTTTATTGTAAAGCCGGATGTTTACCACCCACCTTTTGTTATTAATGTCCCTGGAAACAGGTATAAGAAATTCCGAACTTTCCTACCGTAAATTTGCATCTGGGGATTACACCCTGTTGTATAGCATTCTGTCGAGTTATGACTGGTCATATATGTACAGTATCACCGCTGTCGATGATGCTGTCGCTAGCGTGAGCTCGGTCGTTTTAAATGCTATAGATAAGGCTGTTCCCCGCGGGTTTACAAGAAAATCAAAATTCCCCCACTGGTTTTCGAGTGCCTTACGGTACTACATCTGGAAGAAAGATTTCTTTTACAGACGTTTTAAAAAGAACAACTCTGATTATTTTTATAGTAAATTTTCCTTCTATCGCAAGCTAGTGAAGGCTACAATCAAGTCTGACAGACATATTTGGTTGAAGTCGATTGACGACAATTTAAAGTCGCAACCCAAGCAATTTTGGAAATACGTGGCGTCACGTAGAAAAAGAAATTCCACCTGTATTCAGCTTGAGGTTAACGGCACTCATTTGGCTGAACCCCATTCTGTTGCCGATGCATTTGCTAAGCATTTTCAGTCGGTCTACAGTACCTCTTTAGGCGTATCCCCTTCCCCTGTGGAGTCCTCTGACTTCTTGTCTTTAGCCCCTATCTCCGAATTGGACATTTGTAAAGCAATTCGTCGTCTGAGACCTTCCAAATCTGTCGGACTTGATGACATTCCTAGCTTTGTTATAAAGGGTTGTTCGGAAATCTTTGTTCCTGTTCTCAAGCACATCTTTAATCTAAGTTTAGCACAGAATTATTTTCCTATTTTATGGAAACAGGCAGCAGTAGTTCCTGTTTTTAAAAAAGGTAACTCTGCCACTGTTAGTAACTACCGACCCATTTCTATACTTAATACTTTTTCCAAATTATTTGAACTTGTTATTTATGATCATATCTCACATTACATAAAGTCGAAATTAAATCCTTGTCAGCATGGTTTTACTAAATCTAAATCTACATTTACTAATCTCGTAACTTATCTTGATTTTATTAACCCAATAGTTGGCTCCCAGGGTCAAGCTGATGCTGTTTATTTTGATCTTAGCAGTGCATTTGATCTTGTCCCTCACAATCTATTACTCAACAAGCTCAGTGCTTTTGGACTCTCTGATGGTTATGCACACTGGTTTCGTAGTTACTTAACCAACAGACAATCCCAGGTTCGCGTTTCTGGAACTCTTTCGTCTCCTTTTGTAGTCCTCTCTGGAGTTCCACAGGGATCTGTTTTGGGTCCTCTACTTTTCAATTTGTTTATTGATGATATATGCCAAGTAATTAATCATTCTAAATGCCTTCTTTTCGCTGATGATATCAAAATTTTTCGTGCCATTAAATCTCCCAACGACTGCAATCAACGTCAAACTGACATTGACTCTACAAGGTTGGTGCACTGCTAACTTCATGAAACTCAATATTAGTAAAACTACAGTAATTTCCTTCTCCAGGAAAACCACTACTTTGATCTTTGATTACAAACTTTTTCAGTCCTCCATAACACGTACCGATACCATTAAAGACCTGGGAATATTTATAAACTCCAAGCTCCGATTTCACAACCATGTTGACCACATATTTGGGTCTTGTTCGCACATTAACCTTTTCGTTCTCTTCTTTCGATTGCCTGTATATGTTATATGTAACCTTAGTTAGATCCAAGCTCGAGTACGCCTCGGTCGCTTGGAATTCTATTACGACTACTGATGCCAACAAACTGGAACGTATCCAGCAGAAGTTTGCAGCCCTTTGCTACTATCGTTTCCTCCCCCAAGTGCATTACAGCTATGCTGATGCGTTAGAGTATTTAAAACTCCAGACCCTGCGTAAGAGAAGGCATTGCAGTGATGCACTGTTCCTTGCGCAGGTTTACCGTGGTTTTAAATGCTGTCCTTCCCTTCTGGAAGCTGTCGGTCTCCGCATTCCTGCTCGGAATCTGAGAGATTTTTCTATGTTCAGTTTTAGCCCTTTGATCAAAAACAGTCCTTCTGCTAGATGCGCATCAGCTGCTAATGTCATCTGCAGGGATTTGGACATATTCGAGACGAAAATTGTCACACTTCTTCACATTTTATAATAGTATAATTTACTTAATTGATTCATGTTATTTTTACAAATATCCTAATGTAGTTAGTAGTAATTTTTTGTGTATTTTTTCCGTATCAATGTATTTTATATATTGTTTGTTTTACCTTTTATGTTTTATTGTGTTTGTGAGTTTATCTCTGTGCTGTACCTGTAATTGGCCATCAGGCTGTTGATACAGCACACAAATAATAAAGAATTGAATTAAAATCAAATTAACACCCACCATCACTGCATAATTCCTACATTATAGTCATCTCATTTAAAAGACACATCCAATGTTAGATAGAGGTCTGTTTAAAGTGTTTTATTCATGGCACTCCCAGTATTGAAGAACATATACTCATAGCTGAGTAGGTAACACACACAAAGCACGTTAACTTTGTTAATTGAAGTATCATTACGCAACTCTCTAACACATAAACGGAACAGACCTAGTGACACCTACAAACACAATCTGTTTTAAAAATAAACAATTCAAAGTTCTGCAGTGTAAACAGCGATTATTTACTTCAGAAACATTAACCCTTGTAATGGCTGAGTTGTCTTCTTTGGTTTACCACTGAATGTTCAAATATTATTTAGGCGACTTTAAGCTATAAAAGGTGAATATCTAATTGATGCTGACGTGGCTACAAAACACTTGCACGAGAAAAATGCAAATAAAAATATTAAAAAATTGTGAATATAAGAAACGTATAAGAAAAAGAAAGGTCTTTACCATTCTTTTAAATAAGAAAATGGTTGACCTCAACATGAACTGAAGAAGAAGTGAATTGTACCAAAATCACCCACAAACTGCAATTTTCATAAACACAACTGCAGTGACGGTGGAAGACCATTTGAAGATTCTGGAAACTAGATAAAAATGTTATTCAATGTTTTTTAGAAAAACTATTGTCAAGAAGAAAATTCATGGAGAAACTAAAAACATTAAAACATGGGAGACATTACCAACCTATATAAAACCCTGAGAGTGAATATAAGAAAAACAAAATGTACACTGGGAACATTTGTTTTGCAATATCATTTTTACCCATGGTTAACGGCTTGTAACAATCTGAGAGAAACTGATTTGCTGGCCATAATTGATCTTCCAAAAATGTTTGAATGTTTTGGATTTCAAAATTATGACTTACATGCTGCACGAAAAGAAAAACATGAATCTTAAGCCAAACATGTACGGTACACACTGGTCATTCTTTATTTAAGTCTCCAAAGAAATTATGAGCTTCTGGAGATCCAACTTACATTTAGTAGTTCAGAATATAATAAAGGAGTTTATCAAAATTAAGAAATATTGAAATGGGTGACATGACTTGTCTGCTGCCAGATCAAGAACTACCATTAGGAGGTCATGAATTATCTGAGTTGCCCCTTGACAGAAGTAATCGTAAATAATATTTCAACACTGCTAGAACATTATGAACCTCTGCTGAATGACCTTTTTCAAAGGCACATCTCTGGCCATTGAAAATAATTTGTTAAAAGCCCTCCATGAAGTGTTGCTAGTCGACATTTCAAGACAAATTCAGGAACCGCCTAATATTGGATGAAACTTCTGATTTTCATTTTCTCATGAGGTACATTCATGTTAGTAACAGGTCTTTCTGCTCAAACCCTTTCTTTCTGTGTTCGCAAATTCTTACATTTAGGTTCATACATTACAGACAGGTCTGGGTATAGATTTTATTCACAAAATAAGAGAAATTCAAAGTCACGTGCAAAATGAACATGACACACTTCTCAATTTTCTAACAAAAACCAGGGAAATGAAGAAGGCAAAACCTGACACAGAAAATTCTGCAGAAGAGAAGTACAGAAAACTTTTCTACAAAATTACTGCTACTTCATAAGTGAGAAATTTTACAGATATAAGTTTAAGGCTGCCTTTCCTAAACAGCATACACAAAAACTGCCCGTGTATTTTTTACATTCTACTGTTCATGAAAACCTTGAAACTAACAGTAGTCCGAGCTGCTGATATTGTTGAAAATAAGCCATAGCACTGAATGGGGCAAAGCAAAAAATTAAGCAGACATCACACAACATATCATTGCTGGGTAAAAACTCAGAGCACAGAGAAATAAACAGTCCATTCTTCTCTGTCATTCCAGCGCATGGCGCACGACGGCACAAACCTTGTGTTTTGAGTCACTAAATTCAGTAACCGATACTAAGACGAGAACAAAAAATATGATCTGAGACTGTTGAAACCATAAGTACTGCAACTGTGTTTGTCGGCATTACTGTAAGTGGTTACACAAACGGTTTAAATTACCGGATAATGAAAAATATTAAGAACTGATGGTTTCAACAGAATAAAACTAATGAAAAGACACAGACATTTTTAAGATAACTGGAACTGAAACAAATGAGAGGCCTCTGAAACAACCAAGATGTCCTTGGAAGGACATCAGACACAGTATGGAAGAGACTGGAATAATGTTTACATATTTCTCAATGTGAGATTACAGACTGCAGTGCACTTTTATGCAACACTACAAAGGTGAAATGATGTACAGAAATTAGAGGAACAGAGTTTAAGTACGTGAAATTTGAGGTTCTAACAGCATTTTGAAGATGTTGATGCCAGAAAATGCTGTGAGAACTTGAAGGGAGACAAAAGTTCCTATGAAGTGTTTACTCCCACCATTGTCAGGGCTGATGATGTAGGCAGTAGTTTCTCTTAAGTGTAAGCAGTTACATGGCTTAACAATCTAGAATACCAACATCGACACGGAGTTCCACTGTCAGGACACACATGAAATTGTAGAAATATTGGTTAACGGATGACGTAAGTATCTCACCTGTTCTTTGAATGGTGCAGCATGAGGTTCACGTTTGGGTGTAGAAGCAAATGGGTCACTTGATTCTTGCACCATTCGATTCACATTCTGTTCACAAAAAGAAGAAAAACAAAATAACACCAGCAGTCAGTTCCATGCAACAGTTTGTTCAACAAACACATTCACACTTCTTATGGAGTGTTCTCACTACGATAACTCAACTCAAGTTTGAAGCAACTGTTCTTGAACTTGGCATTTCACATTCAACTGAAATATCCACCTCCTTCTGGTTGTGTCACAACCTGCTGTTAAGTCGTGCAACTAGAGTCTTTTCTGACTCACTGCTACTCACACCTGAGGCCATTTCACCTGCTTCAGTAGGAAAAGTCGACCTGGAATATAATTTAATGACGAACTCAGCAACCAAGAGTTGGTTCTGTGACCTGATTTGGTTCAGTTTCAATTGCTTCAGTGCGAACACTCCCCAGATACTAAACACCAATCACAACTGACCTTCAAGAAAGAAAATGGAAAACAAGCATCTAACAAAATATACGTGGCAACACAGAAGTTCCCTGGTCTTATATTCACTCCCTTAGTTCACTGTAGTTTTTGACAACACTTAATAAGACTTTGGGTAAACTGCTCAACTTCTTCCTGGCTGCTTTCGAACTGCGAGCTCTCCCAGTGAGGGAGGGTTTGCAGAATTACATTTGCACTGGTGCGACCCTCCACATGGCTGGTTAATATTTCTGTTATGGGCACTGTCAAATGATTACTGCAACAGTTTTATAGGATTAAGGTAGAACACGAGTCAGGAAACCAGGAACTGGCCCATTATCACAGAATACCACTGTAGTCAACACAGAACTAGAACATCGGTACACCGCTCATGATCACGACACACACTGGGCCAGCGGAACAACAGTATACAAGCAAACACTAAACATATATTACAATAAGAAATAATAAATGACCACCCCATAATGTTCCATGTAAAGCTGGTCCCAAGTTTACTTTTAGCATTATAAGGGAGAAACATCAGAACCACATTTCACACGGCAACAATAGATTTTATACAATCCACAGACCATTCCATATTTTAAATTATTGATTTTAATTCTGTATCGTTTTTATTCTAATACTGCAACGTTCTGCATTACTGTTATTATCGTGAAGGGAAGCAACTGCCTGTCTGGAAATGCGTCCCATAGAAACCTGATCTTACAGTCCACAAATAACGCGGAGCAACGGACAATATTAATCTAGTGTCTGAGTGAACGAAATATCTCTGAGAAGAGTGTTCAGTGTCATTTTGCCCACCATAAATCCTACATGGACTGTCTTGAGTTTCAACCCGGGCTCCCACATTGAGAACTCGGCAACTAACCACATGAGCTGTGGACTTTTTCTAAGGTCAGTTGATGAATACAGCCTGCCATGATGGAATTATACTTTTTGGAATAAATTCAAGGTTGCAAATATGACCTAAGTGTATCTTTAATCTCAATCTGTAAATGTAATATAATATATGCATGTTCTTCAGCTTTCTTGGCGACTGTGTACAATAAAATCCTTTCGGGCTATCAGCCGCATCAACTGGTTAACCACTTGACGTGGCTGATAGCCCGAGAGGATTTTATTCTAATGTAATACATTTAACATCACATAATTTTGTTCACTGATGTATATTATTGTGACAGACAACACAAAATCCATTCCATAATAATAATTTTTGGTAGAGCCTAAAACTGGTTGAAGCCTGTAGCCATTTATCTTCTAAGCAGTTTGTTGGTTTCTTGTCAATTTTTCAAACATACGTAATAAAATATCACTGATTGTGTGAGGCAATAATAAAAAGCACCAATCTCTAACTTTATAATTTACACTGCATATATCAGATACAAGCTTAAAAACCAATGGAGGTTGTTATCACTGTGGTTGGGCGCTGCTCGTGGATTTCGTCCAGAGGAGGTGAAACAAATGAGAAACTGCAATACATATTACAGAAGTCACATCAAAGCAGGCAAATTAAAATGTACCGAAATATCCTTACTGCAGTGTTTATAAGACAACACAAATGTTATGTCTCTGAAAACATGATGATAAAATTGTACCTTCAATGTAAAACAAAGACCAAGCTCACGAAAATTAAACAACTCTCTGTGTTGTGTCTGACTCTGAATGTTCAATACAGCCTATCTCAGTGGCCATCATCAGACCTCACTCAACATAAATTTATTAACGTATAATTTCAGGTCCTCACAGTCATGAATATGAAGATGTGTTTCTTGTGGGCTGTCATGCCATCATGTGGCAGAAGTTTAACCACATTTCAGAGGTGCTTGCTGCCTGCATCATAATCTCCCTGATAATGGAGGTAGCATGCACCTCTGAAACGTCTGTAATCTTCTACAATATGACAGCATTACAACCGACAGGACAGCCACCTTCTTAAAAGGTATGTTTAAACATTTTCAACATGCTAAGTGGCCTGTCCCCTGCGGAATGAAAGGATGTCCAGACATCAAACAGCTGCAAATATATTGGAGGGCAGGTGGGGTGCTAGAAGCGCCTCACTGGAAAAGTGTTAGTACGTTACAAAATGTCACACGTGGCTAATGTCTGGACTAGCTGAGTAAATACTCAGCTTCTAGAAGAGACTGTACTTCAAGAAGTTAACAACCCATTATGTTACTGATATCAGTCTGCAGTTCACAGTCATGACCATTATTTTGCTAATACCTGCCATTTATATGCATTAAGCGAGTTAAAGAATAAGGCAGTGTGAATGTTGAATCATACCAGAGTTACAGTGCACAAATATCAGCGAAGGCCTAATCAAAACAGCGACATTTATATTATTATGTTACTTGAAGGCAACATGGCCCTCAGGTTCAGCACCTTTTCTAAAAGTAATAGAACGTCAAAAATTAAACATTATTCCCATGCAACACAAATTAAATGTTGCAAATTTTTGTACTGACCTTGAAAGTGAGGCTGAGTGCCTAGTAACTGAGGGTCTTCATCATCATCATCGACAATGTTGTCATCGAGAAGCAGGAAGTACGGCAGAAGTACCGCCTTTGACCTGATGTCATCCCACGTGGTGTGCTGTAGTACAAATCACAAGCTTTAATGGTATGGAACAGCATGCTTATTGCAGACTGAAGCCTGGCAAAGCAGACACGAGAGCACCTCAGTTTAAAAGACCCTTCAATTATCAAGCGAGCATGTACAAGGTTCATGAAATGAAGTCTTCTGTGTAAATACAAACTGTGCTCTTTGTAAGTGTTTTGCAATGCCGCATTTGCTGGGACGGAAGTTTCAAGTTGTCTGCTCATGTACTGAGAGGTTTACTCTGAAATTCTGACCTCCCAGCAAGTTTTGCAGTGTCTTCCTAAGCCTGTTAATGTATTTTATTATGTAACTACTGCCAATGCTTCCAGAATTATTGCACATGAGAAGTTTCATTAGGAGGAGCAATTCCCAGAGGGGCACAGAGCCTGGGTAAAGCAGTCTATGTGGGTCCATTCCATAAGATCGGCTTCCGTAAGTTTTACTTTACTTAAACTGTACATGTATTCCCGTAATTTTACGGGTGTATTAAAGGACGCACGTTTAATGATGAGGACCATAAGCTACCGGGTGTTTCCGAATTAATCTGCTGACTCTGTGTGGTTATAGAGAACTATGATTTTTTATTTATTCATAGTTTATTTAACGACGCACTTTCAGAAGCTCCGAGCATTAAATCCATTGATAAATCCTATTTTATTGTTTGGAAACACAAAACTAGCTTCGTTCTGTCGACTAACACGGATTCCACCAGATGTCTCAAAAGTAAAGTGCCGTACAATTTGTAGGGTTACCCAAATATCGGAAAGGTTTTTGTGGTAATATAATTTACCGCATTCGACCGGCGGATGAATAAAGCACGTAGTTTGGTGGATAAGAATAAAAAGTGTATGAAAATGCGCCCCACTGACAAGTTCTTGTGCACTCGAATGTTTTTGAAGCACTGGACTGACTACCAACTCCCGACAATTGGATTTTTCGCCTCAAAATCGAGAAATTAGGCTTTCTCTGGGGTGACGTCAGAGCCCTGAAGCTGCTGGTCCAGGCGGAGATAAGGCCTACAGAGGGAGGACTTCGAAGTTTCTACCCCCACGGCCTCCTTGACTGCGGACATTGGCCACGAGGGCTGAGATACACGTAGTTTGATGGGTAAACCAGTTAGAAGGCGTTCACCACGACTTATAAGGTAGTGTTTATTCTTGTTCCTTCAACGCTCTATCAACTGATAACGTTGCGTATCCATTATTTAAATATGACAGGATGGTTATGAATGATGGATCGCGGGGGTACATTCTGTGCCTGCTTTAAAGTAACTGAGAAGAACCAGGAAGCTGGGTTTAGCCGGTGCCAACGCGTTAGTTTACTGCGATTGGATGAAGCCGATATTTTGGGCGTGTTTTAAGAGGGGACAGGAATTGAATCTATTTTTCCTTTTAGATTATGGAGCCACAGATTTTCATTAATCTCACAGGCGGCTTCAAAAGGCGGATGCTATGTTTGTTATGAATTGTGAATGGGCCAGGGTGAATGTGAAAATGGATCTTAGGAACTGCTAAGGAATTTGCCTTCCACAAGGTGGGGATTGTGTCTTTGAACGAGATTCGAACTGAAAATCGCTTGGATAACCTCTCAGCTTTGTCTTGAGTACTTCGTGGTTTTACTTTCGTTAAGTTAGAGAATTTTCTGGGGTTGAATCCAATTCTGTCTCAGATAATTCGTTGATGCGATAATTGTTCCTGTGCTCAAGCGTCTTCACGCTGCGGCCTGCTTTACCCTCGGTGGTCACGGGATACAACGCTAGGTGGGCCCCAGAAACAGACTGAACGCAGAGAGAGGGAGGGAACTTCGCCCCGCAGCCCACACAAAACCAGCATCACGATCGACTATGGCCGCCAGATACGGAGTGTTTCGAAAAAGCATTCGCGGACAGCCGACAAGGGGTGATTCTCCGACTTGTGTGTTGGGCGTGTGGCTGACAATTGCCGACCGTGAGAATAAATTGTTCCAAAATGTTGGGAGTGGCCTCTGACTGGGACGGAATATTTGCAACGACCTAAGCTTGACTAAGCGCACTCAAAGATAAAAGACAAATGACTTGTTCTTATGCTCATTTGCTCTTTAACGCGATGCATGCAAAATAAGCATATGTCTATGTTGGCTAATATATGATAGGTGGGTATTATATTTTTCATATATGCCTACAATTTGGACTTGACAATTTTATAGTTGTATTTTGTGTCTTATATTAATCCACAGTTCGTTCCAGAATCTCTTCTCTTTTTTTGTCAATTTTAATAAAGAGAGTATTGTGAATTAGTACGCCGAATTCCGCTGGGCTGACACAAATTTAATTACTCCTTAAAACGGGCTGCAGTGCACTCTGTTCACGCCAGATTTAATGAAGAAATGTTGGCTGATTTGGTTACCGGATCAGAGGGACAGGTTCGTATTCAGCTCGTAAAAGTAACGTAAATGGTTTCACTGCCTCATTTCATTCGTGATCTTAAAATCTGTGTTCCCTACAGCGTTCTTTCACGCAGGCGAAACCTTTCGAAATAAAATCAATATTATTGTGCGGTAGCAGATGCACTCTATGGAGTACTCTTGGTACTATGAACAGAGGAGCGTTCATTCACTTTGTGCCATCTTTAGTATAATTGATGAAGTTCAGCCGGTTTTGGTAGCTCTATCAATAAAGTGAATCATCATTATTATCTACTTTACTCCCAGTTTCCGAAATTTGACATTTTAGACTACCAGATTCTTTTGACCGTATAATCAATGAAGTTTTGCCTAGAATTAGGAAGTTTAATCTTGAAACGGTATTTATGGATAGAATGTGCACGCTGATACTCCAGAGACCAAAGCAAGTTGCTTGTGCTTCTAAATGTCATACAAGGGAATGGTCCAGTTGATCAGGTCAAAAGGCGCTTGTAAGGCTGTGAAGGACTTGATAAATCACACACCCAATAAATACTAAATAGGAACCAAGAAGCATAGGACTTAGATCAACCTAAGATCTTCCACGCTTCTGTGACAGTTACAGTGCACAGATTTGTAGGTAGTTTTATCAAATGCATTTTGTGAGCTGTTTGAGTTCTGATATATGAGCCTGTGTGTCTCAGACATTTCTGAAGCCTTTCACAGTCTTACCAGCGTCTGGCCCACAGACTTCATTGGAATCTACGAGGAAATACGACAGTGCTGCTGTCATGTGTGTATGGTGGAATAATTTTGAACTGCACATTCCAATTTTGGACACATTTTGTGCAAATTTGTACAGTGTATTGGCAGCTCATATTTACCCATCAAACTACGTGTATCTCAGCCCTCGTGGCTAATGTCCGCCAATGCCTCAAAACAGTGAAGGAAGCTTTGGGGGTAAAAACTTGCGTCGTTAAATAAACCATGAATAAATAAAAGTGCATGGTTTGCTATAACCACACAAAATCAGCAGATTAATTCGGAAACACCCGGTAGCTTATGGGCCTCATCATTAAACGTGCGTCGTTTAATACGCCCGTAAAATTACCCCAGAAACCAACATCCGAACAGAGACTCGAACCGAGGACTGTTTTCGTGCCCGTGACCTTAGACCCCGTGATTTCCTCTCCGAAAGAAAGAATTTTGCCTTGGCGTCGATTTCTTCTCGTGGGTGCTTTCCCGTCAACAGAAACCATCCTTGTCGAGACTCGACATCAGTGTCGAGGCCTTCGTTTCCGAAATCTCCTCTTCGAAGCAAAAAACTCTGATCCCTTCTTCTGTCTCGCTTAGTTTCGGAGCCAGAGGAATCGCCCTTGAAGGAAATCGAACTCAGGACACTTCTTCCAGAGTTCTTACCTTCATGCGTTCTCTCACTATTCAAAATGAATAATCGGGATTCGAAGGAAGAAAACATTTTCCCTGTCGCAGGGGCGATGGGTTCAACAGCGCCCGGGCCCCTCAAAAACCGTCTTTAAAATTAAAAAATTTAAAGGTGATGAAAAGAGGCTTGAAGTAAATTTTGTAATTTAATTTGAACTTGTTTAAAATTATCGTCGTATTTTATTTTTTATTATTATTAGTGTTCTGTCTGACGACAGGTCCAAATGAACAGGATCCGTCCATCCTTTTCTCGGACTGGGACCTGTTCATATACGTTCATGGCAGATGATCCAGAAGTGGTTTGCCATTGCCTTCTTCTGTGTGTCAATGGAGTAATTGTTGGGATGCCTCGGAGAAACTTGTTTAATTTTAAAGACGATTTTTGAGGGGCCGGGGCACTGTTGTACCCATCGCCCCTGGGCGAGGAAAAGTGTTTCCTTGCTTCGAATCCCGATTATTCATTTTGACCAATGAGAGATCACAGGAAGGTCAGAAGTCTGGGGAAAAGTGTCCTGGGTTCGATTTCCTTCAAGGGCGGTTCCTGTAGCTCCGAAACTAAGCGAGACAAAAGAAGAGTTTTTTGCTTCGAAGAGGAGATTTCGGAAACGAAGGCCTCGACACTGAGTTCGAGACCCGACAAAGATGATTTCTATTGACGGGAACGCAACCGCGAGAAGAAATCGACGCCAAGGCAAAATTCTTTAGTTTCGGAGAGGAAATTTCGGGGTCTAAGGTCACAGACACGGATACACAGTCCTCGGTTCGAGTCTCTGTTAGGTTGTCGGTTTCTGGGGTAATTTTACGGACGTATTAAAGGACGCACGTTTAATGATGAAGCCCATAAGCTACCGGGTTTTTCCGAATTAATCTGCTGATTTGAAAAGGGCATAAAGAAAGAATTTCCTTCGTCTTATCTTCCCCCAAACTTCGATGCAATCTTAAGGTGGAAGTAAACACAAAAATCTGCTGTTTTGTTTAATTCAATCCTGTTCTCCTTTCCTTCTCTAATTTAAGGTATATTCACAAAATGAACACTAAAAACTGCAAATTAATCTCTTGTCCTTCTAACCCATTCTAATTTGAATTATTTTGGCAGAAAGTAACTATAACAAGTAGCTAATTTAGACAGTAACATTTTCATGTTCATGCAGATGCCTGGGTGTTATGATGTAACAGTGTCCAGACTCACAGACAGTGTTTGAAAGTGAGATTTGAGGTTTTCACATTGTGGCGAGGATGATGTTCTTTTTGGTTCTGGTGCCATGTGGACTGGCTGATAGATACCAGTGTTTCGGAGAAGCATACTGTCTCCCTATTCAGAGCCGAAGTGACAATGCATTGTCCAAGTGGGAAATAATGTGCCCACAGTACATGTTACTTCATTTGTTTGCAGTATTTCTCTTCTACCAGTGGTTCTGTGTCCTGAGCTTCATACAGATTGTGAAGGAACTTGAGCTGGTGCATAAGATGGGTCACTATGAAGAAGGCAAACTGAATTTTCATAAATACCAGCGCATGAATGTACTGGAGCTTGGGGCAGAACGTTATCCAATGAGTGAAGATTTTGTACCAGTTGCAGACTTCAGTCGCCACTATAATAAGAAATCAATTAATGAGAATATTCGTTCAAGATTTAGCATAGATAGTGATTATAATAATGTAATGGCCAGACCTGTATATTAGAGTAAGTCCTTGCACATTTCAGTATGGAGCCAGGAAATTCAAATGAAGACATCTGGTTCTCTACAAAATGTTTGCACTGCTTTACTGTGCAGGTAACTCTTATAATTTGTCAGGCACTGTCACCTTCTATCTCAGTGCATGTTTTCCAATGTCATGACGTCACTGTGTGGTCATGCTACATGCTGCACCTTCTCACTGAGTGTGAAATTTTTAAAAAGAGACAAGTCTGTGAGGAGACTTCTTTGTTTTCTTGCAACATCTGTTTGAAATTACAATTCAGTAGTAGAAAATAGGTATATGCAGCGAACTGAGGGATGACTAACACAATTCCTCAGAGAACTATATAGGACAGAATATGTTGGAAAAGGGGATTAGAGGCTATCAACATGAAGATGTTTAAAACTGAAAGTTATTTATTATTAAATAAAACCACTATTATACAGAAACTTTTACACTTACTGTCCAACTGGGTAGCAGTCCTTACAGTTCCAGCCTCCAACACATAAACAAAAGCTAAACCATGTTTTGCATTTTAAACAGCAGTGGAATTTTTTGTATGATATTACATGTTTGGCAAACCATGTATAATCATATTTTCCATGTTCAACCAATAATTGTCCATATTTATTTTCACACATATAATGGAATGTGTTCTTTTCTGTATGCCCATTTGTTAGAAATTAAAATTAATTGCAACATGTGTATTAATTTTTATAGCCAATAAAACTATTAAAATCTGTAATACATCACTGTTTATTTTATTTCAAACAGGTGAAACCTCTTTATTGTTAACAGTATGTTGTACTTTAAGTGTTTTTATATAGAATTTCTCAGAAACTACTTTTATTAACTTTTCCTATGTAAGTACATTTCTGATAATGTTCTAGCTGGACTCATATTCTTTTTCTAATGTCTGCCTTATACTGCAGTACTGATGTCATATTATGTACCACAGTTGTTACAGTGTTGTGTACTTTAGAAAACATTAATAACAACACTTTCCAATAAATTCTATATAAAATAACACTTTGTATACTACAATATAATAATAACACAGTTCTCACTGCAGTGCTCGCCACAGTTCTCACTGCAGTCCTCGTCCCAGACCCCACTGCAGTCCTCGTTCCAGTTCTCACTGCAGTCCTCGTCTCAGACCCCACTGCAGTGTTTGTACCAGTCCTCACTGCAGTGCTCGTCCCAGTTCTCACTGCAGTGCTCGTCCCAGTTCTCACTGCAGTCCTCGTCCCAGACCCCACTGCAGTGTTTGTACCAGTCCTCACTGCACTGCTCGTCCCATTTCTCACTGCAGTCCTCGTTCCAGTTCTCACTGCAGTCCTCGTCCCAGACCCCACTGCAGTGTTTGTACCAGTCCTCACTGCAGTGCTCGTCCCAGTTCTCACTGCAGTCCTCGTACCAGTTCTCACTGCAGTCCTCGTCCCAAACCACACTGCAGTGTTTGTACCAGTCCTCACTGCAGTGCTCGTCCCAGTTCTCACTGCAGTCCTCGTCACAGATCCCACTACAGTGTTTGTACCAGTCCCCACTGCATTCCTCGTCCCAGACCTCACTGCAGTCCTCGTCCCAGTCCTCACTGCAGTCCTCGTCCCAGTTCTCACTGCAGTCCTCGCCCAGACCCAACTGCAGTGTTTGTACCAGTCCTCTCTGCAGTCCTCGTCCCATTTCTCACTGCAGTCCTCGTCCCAGTTCTCACTGCAGTCCTCGCCCAGACCCCACTGCAGTGTTTGTACCAGTCCTCTCTGCAGTGCTCGTCCCATTTCTCACTGCAGTAGTCGTTCCAGTTCTCACTGCAGTCCTCGTCCCAGACCCCACAACAGTGTTTGTACCAGTCCTCAATGCAGTGCTCGTCCCATTTCTCACTGCAGTTCTCGTTCCAGTTCTCAATGCAGTCCTCGTCCCAGACCCCACTGCAGTGTTTGTACCAGTCCTCACTGCAGTCCTCGTCCCATTTCTCACTGCAGTCCTCGTTCCAGTTCTTACTGCAGTCCTCGTCCCAGACCCCACTGCACTGCTCGTCCCAGATCTCACTGCATTCCTCGTCCCAGATCCCACTTCAGTGTTTGTACCAGTCCTCACTGCAGTGCTCGTCCCAGTTCTCACTGCAGTGCTCGTCCCAGTTCTCAATGCAGTCCTCCTCCCAGACCCCACTGCAGTGTTTGTACCAGTCCTCACTGCAGTGCTCGTCCCATTTCTCACTGCAGTCCTCGTTCCAGTTCTCACTGCAGTCCTCGTCCCAGACCCCACTGCAGTGTTTGTACCAGTCCTCACTGCAGTGTTCGTCCCAGTTCTCACTGCAGTCCTCGTACCAGTTCTCAATGCAGTCCTCGTCCCAGACCCCACTGCAGTCCTCGTAGGAGTTCTCACTGCAGTGCTCGTCCCAGTTCTCACTGCAGTGCTCGTCCCAGTTCTCACTGCAGTCCTCGTCCCAGATCCCACTGCAGTGTTTGTACAAGTCCTCACTGCAGTCCTCGTCCCAGTCCTCACTGCAGTCCTCGTCCCAGTCCTCACTGCAGTCCTCGTCCCAGTTTTCACTGCAGTCCTCGCCCAGACCAAACTGCAGTGTTTGTACCAGTCCTCTCTGCAGTCCTCGTCCCATTTCTGACTGCAGTCCTCGTCCCAGTTCTCACTGCAGTCCTCGTCCCAGATCCCACTGCAGTGTTTGTACCAGTCCTCACTGCAGTCCTCGTCCCAGTCCTCACTGCAGTCCTCGTCCCAGTCCTCACTGCAGTCCTCGTCCCAGTTTTCACTGCAGTCCTCGCCCAGACCAAACTGCAGTGTTTGTACCAGTCCTCTCTGCAGTCCTCGTCCCATTTCTCACTGCAGTCCTCATCCCAGTTCTCACTGCAGTCCTCGCCCAGACACCACTGCAGTGTTTGTACCAGTCCTCACTGTAGTGCTCGTCCCATTTCTCACTGCAGTCCTCGTTCCAGTTCTCACTGCAGTCCTCGTCCCAGACCCCACAGCAGTGTTTGTACCAGTCCCCACTGCATTCCTCGTCCCAGACCTCACTGCAGTCCTCGTTCCAGTCCTCACTGCAGTCCTCGTCCCAGTTCTCACTGCAGTCCTCGCCCAGTCCTCACTGCAGTGCTCGTCCCATTTCCACTGCAGTAGTCGTTTCAGTTCTCAATGCAGTCTTCGTCCCAGACCCCACTGCAGTGTTTGTACCAGTCCTCACTGCAGTGCTCGTACCAGTCCTCACTGCAGTCCACGTCCCAGACCCCACTTCAGTGTTTGTACCAGTCCTCACTGCAGTGCTCGTCCCAGTCCTCACTGCAGTCCTCGTCCCAGACCCCACTGCAGTGTTTGTACCAGTCCTCACTGCAGTGCTCGTCCCAGATCCCACTGCAGTTTTTGTACCAGTCCTCACTGCAGTCCTCGTCCCAGTCCTCACTGCAGTCCTCGTCCCAGTCCTCACTGCAGTCCTCGTCCCAGTTTTCACTGCAGTCCTCGCCCAGACCCAACTGCAGTGTTTGTATCAGTCCTCTCTGCAGTCCTCGTCCCATTTCTCACTGCAGTCCTCATCCCAGTTCTCACTGCAGTCCTCGCCCAGACCCCACTGCAGTGTTTGTACCAGTCCTCACTGCAGTGCTCGTCTCATTTCTCACTGCAGTCCTCGTTCCAGTTCTCACTGCAGTCCTCGTCCCAGACCCCACTGCAGTGTTTGTACCAGTCCTCACTGCAGTGCTCGTCAAATTTCTCACTGTAGTAGTCGTTTCAGTTCTCACTGCAGTCCTCGTCCCAGACCCCACTTCAGTGTTTGTACCAGTCCTCACTGCAGTGCTCGTCCCAGTCCTCACTGCAGTCCTCGTCCCAGTTTTCACTGCAGTCCTCGCCCAGAACCCACTGCAGTGTTTGTACCAGTCCTCTCTGCAGTCCTCGTCCCATTTCTCACTGCAGTCCTCATCCCAGTTCTCACTGCAGTCCTCGCCCGGACCTCACTGCAGTGTTTGTACCAGTCCTCACTGCAGTGCTCGTCCCATTTCTCACTGCAGTCCTCGGTCCAGTTCTCACTGCAGTCCTCGTCCCAGACCCCACTGCAGTGTTTGTACCAGTCCTCACTGCATTGCTCGTCCCATTTCTCACTGCAGTAGTCGTTTCAGTTCTCACTGCAGTCCTCGTCCCAGACCCCACTGCAGTGTTTGTACCAGTCCTCACTGCAGTGCTCGTCCCAGTTCTCACTGCAGTCCTCGTCCCAGATCCCACTGCAGTGTTTGTACCAGTCCTCTCTGCAGTCCTCGTCCCAGTCCTCACTGCAGTCCTCGTCCCATTTCTCACTGCAGTCCTCAGTCCCAGAACCCACTGCAGTGTTTGTACCAGTCCTCACTGCAGTCCTCGTCCCATTTCTCACTGCAGTCCTCGCCCAGACCTCACTGCAGTGTTTGTACCAGTCCTCACTGCAGTGCTCGTCCCATTTCTCACTGCAGTAGTCGTTTCAGTTCTCACTGCCGTCCTCGTCCCAGACCCCACTGCAGTGTTTGTACCAGTCCTCACTGAAGTGCTCGTCCCAGTTCTCACTGCAGTCCTCGTCCCAGATCCCACTGCAGTGTTTGTACCAGTCCTCTCTGCAGTCCTCGTCCCAGTCCTCACTGCAGTCCTCGTCCCATTTCTCACTGCAGTCCTCGTCCCAGACCCCACTGCAGTGTTTGTACCAGTCCTCACTGCAGTGCTCGTCCCATTTCTCACTGCAGTAGTCGTTTCAGTTCTCACTGCCGTCCTCGTCCCAGACCCCACTGCAGTGTTTGTACCAGTCCTCACTGAAGTGCTCGTCCCAGTTCTCACTGCAGTCCTCGTCCCAGGTCCCACTGCAGTGTTTGTACCAGTCCTCTCTGCAGTCCTCGTCCCAGTCCTCACTGCAGTCCTCGTCCCATTTCTCACTGCAGTCCTCGTCCCAGACCCCACTGCAGTGTTTGTACCAGTCCTCACTGCAGTGCTCGTCCCATTTCTCACTGCAGTAGTCGTTTCAGTTCTCACTGCAGTCCTCGTCCCAGACCCCACTGCAGTGTTTGTACCAGTCCTCACTGCAGTGCTCGTCCCAGTTCTCACTGCAGTCCTCGTCCCAGATCCCACTGCAGTGTTTGTACCAGTCCTCTCTGCAGTCCTCGTCCCAGTCCTCACTGCAGTCCTCGTCCCATTTCTCACTGCAGTCCTCGTCCCAGAACCCACTGCAGTGTTTGTCCCAGTTCTCACTGCAGTCCTCGTCCCAGATCCCACTGCAGTGTTTGTACCAGTCCTCTCTGCAGTCCTCGTCCCAGTCCTCACTGCAGTCCTCGTCCCATTTCTCACTGCAGTCCTCGTCCCAGAACCCACTGCAGTGTTTGTACCAGTCCTCACTGCAGTCCTCGTCCCATTTCTCACTGCAGTCCTCGCCCAGACCTCACCGCAGTGTTAGTCCCAGTCCTCACTTCAGTCCTCGTCCCATTTCTCACTGCAGTCCTCGTCCCAGACCCCACTGCAGTGTTTGTACCAGTCCTCTCTGCAGTGCTCGTCCCATTTCCCACTGCAGTGTTTGTACCAGTCCTCTCTGCAGTGCTCGTCCCATTTCCCACTGCAGTGTTTGTACCAGTCCTCACTGCAGTCCTCGTCCCATTTCTCACTGCAGTCCTCGCCCAGACCTCACCGCAGTGTTTGTCCCAGTCCTCACTGCAGTCCTCGTCCCATTTCTCACTGCAGTCCTCGTCCCAGACCCCACTGCAGTGTTTGTACCAGTCCTCTCTGCAGTGCTCGTCCCATTTCCCACTGCAGTGTTTGTACCAGTCCTCTCTGCAGTGCTCGTCCCATTTCCCACCGCAGTGTTTGTCCCAGTCCTCACTGCAGTCCTCGTCCCATTTCTCACTGCAGTCCTCGTCCCAGACCCCACTGCAGTGTTTGTACCAGTTCTCACTGCAGTCCTCGTCCCAGATCCCACTGCAGTGTTTGTACCAGTCCTCTCTGCAGTCCTCGTCCCAGTCCTCACTGCAGTCCTCGTCCCATTTCTCACTGCAGTCCTCGTCCCAGAATCCACTGCAGTGTTTGTACCAGTCCTCACTGCAGTCCTCGTCCCATTTCTCACTGCAGTCCTCACCCAGAACTCACTGCAGTGTTTGTCCCAGTCCTCACTGCAGTCCTCGTCCCATTTCTCACTGCAGTCCTCGTCCCAGAACCCACTGCAGTGTTTGTACCAGTCCTCACTGCAGTCCTCGTCCCATTTCTCACTGCAGTCCTCGCCCAGGCCTCACCGCAGTGTTTGTCCCAGTCCTCACTGCAGTCCTCGTCCCATTTCTCACTGCAGTCCTCGTCCCAGACCCCACTGCAGTGTTTGTCCCAGTCCTCTCTGCAGTGCTCGTCCCATTTCCCACTGCAGTAGTCGTTTCAGTTCTCACTGCAGTCCTCGTCCCAGACCCCACTGCAGTGTTTGTACCAGTCCTCACTGCAGTGCTCGTCCCATTTCTCACTGCAGTCCTCGTCCCAGACCCCACTGCAGTGTTTGTACCAGTCCTCACTGCAGTGCTCGTCCCATTTCCCACTGCAGTAGTCGTTTCAGTTCTCACTGCAGTCCTCGTCCCAGACCTCACCGCAGTGTTTGTCCCAGTCCTCACTGCAGTCCTCGTCCCATTTCTCACTGCAGTCCTCGTCCCAGACCCCACTGCAGTGTTTGTACCAGTCCTCACTGCAGTGCTCGTCCCATTTCCCACTGCAGTAGTCGTTTCAGTTCTCACTGCAGTCCTCGTCCCAGACCCCACTGCAGTGTTTGTACCAGTCCTCACTGCAGTGCTCGTCCCATTTCTCACTGCAGTCCTCGTGCCAGACCCCACTGCAGTGTTTGTCCCAGTCCTCACTGCTGTCCTCGTCCCATTTCTCACTGCAGTCCTCGCCCAGACCTCACTGCAGTGTTTGTACCAGTCCTCTCTGCAGTCCTTGTCCTATTTCTCACTGCAGTTAGCGGTTTTCAACTGCTATTTATACCCATACAACGCTGACGTCACGTATTGCGCAACAGTGAGAAAAGGCGCTCAATTCGGTTCATTCAGGCGTGCATAGAAATGAAAAATGAACCGTATGGCCTGCCAATCGAGACTGTTGCACGTCTGCGTCACAGGTGTGCTTTACGAATTCCAATCTTTCTCGCGCAGGTTTTCGTATTTTATAAAAACGACTGCATTTCGTATTTACATATTATTTGTAGTTGAAGAAATACAAATTTTAATTACTACAAGTTATAATTTGCTTACATTCCATCCTAAATATACGAATTCAATAATTATTATTAAATACTTTCTGTGTAAAAGGAAATAAATTTAAAGGTTATGAAAAGAGGCTTGAAGTAAATTTTGTAATTTAATTTGCCCTTGTTTAAAATTATCGTCGTATTTTGTTATACTTGTTTAATTTTAAAGACGATTTTTGAGGGGCCGAGCACTGTTGTACCCATCGCCCCTGGGCGAGGAAAAGTGTTTCCTTGCTTCGAATCCCGATTATTCATTTTGACCAATGAGAGATCACAGGAAGGTCAGAACTCTGGGGAAAAGTGTCCTGGGTTCGATTTCCTTCAAGGGCGGTTCCTGTAGCTCGGAAACTAAGCGAGACAGAAGAAGGGCGCCGGGATCAGAGTTTTTTGCTTCGAGTAGGAGATTACGGAAAGGAAGGCCTCGACACTGAGTTCGAGTCTCGACAGGATGGTTTCTGTTCACTGGAACGCAGCCGCGATAAAGGAACGGCGCCAAGACAAAATTCTTTCGTTTCGGAGAGGAAATTTCGGGGTCTAAGGTCACAGACACGGATACACAGTCCTCGGTTCGTGTCTCTGTTAGGATGTTGGTTTCTGGGGTAATTTTACGGGCGTATTAAACGACGCACGTTTAATGATGAGGCCAATTAGCTACCGGGTGTTTCCAAATTAATCTGTTGATTTTGTGTGGTTCTAGTAGTCCATGTATTTTTATTTATTCGTGGTTTATTTAACGACGCATTTTAAGTAGCTCAGAGTAGCACACGATCATTAAATCCATTGATAAATCCTATTTTATTATTTGGAAGCACAAAACTAGCTTCATTTTGAATTACTCTTGACTAACACGGATGCTACCAGATGTCTCAAAAGTAAAGTGCTGTTTAATATCAGAAACGTTTTTGTGGTAATGTAATTTACCGCATTCGACCGGCGGCTGAATAACGCACGTGGTTTGGTGGATAAAAATAAATTATGTATGTAAATGTGCCCCATTGATAAGTTCTTGTACACACCAATGTTTTTAAAGCACTAGACTGACTACCAACTGCCGACAATTGGTTTTCACCTCAAGCGTGAGGCCGTGACCTCTGGAGTGATGTCAGAGCCTTCAACCTGAGGCACCTGCTGGTCCAGGCGGAGATAAGGACTTCAGAGGGAGGACTTCGAAGTTTTACCCCCACGGCCTCCTTCACTGTTCTGAGGTAATTGCGGACATTGGCCACGAAGGCTGAGGTGTACGTAGTTTGATGGGTAAAGCAGTTAGAAGGCGTTCACCACGACTTATAAAGTAGTGTTTATTCTTGTTCCTTCAACGCTCTATCAACTGATAATGTTGCGTATCCATTATTTAAATATGAAAGGATGGTTATGAATGATAAATCGCGAGAGTACATTCTGTGCTTGCTTTAAGGTAACTGAGAAGAACCAGGAAACTGGGGGTAGCCGATACCAACATGTTAGTTTAATGCGATTGGATAAAGCCGATATTTTGGGCGTGTTTTAAGGAGGGGCAGGAATTGGATCGATTTTTTCTTTTAGATTATGGTGCCACAGACTTTAATTAATCTGACAGGCGGCTTTAAATGGCGGATGCTAAGTTTGTTATGGATTGTGAATGGGACAGGGTGAATGTGTAAATGGATCTTAGGAACTGCTAAGGAATTTGCCTTCGACAAGGTGGGGATTGTGTCTTTGAACGAGATTCGAACTGAAAATCGCTTGGATACGAAAACCTGCGCGAGAAAGATTGGAATTCGTAAAGCACACCTGTGACGCAGACGTGCAACAGTCTCGATTGGCAGGACATAAGGTTCATTTTTCATTTCTTATGCACACCTGAATGAACCGAATTGAGCGCCTTTTCTCACTGTTGCGCAATACGTGACGTCGGCGTTGTATGGGTATAAACAGCAGTATCCAACCGCTAACTGCAGTGAGAAATGGGACGAGGACTGCAGAGAGGACTGGTACAAACACTGCAGTGAGGTCTGAGCGAGGACTGCTTGAGAAATGGGACGAGGACTGGAACGAGGACTGCAGTGAGGACTGGTACAAACACTGCAGTGGGTTCTGGGACGAGGACTGCAGTGAGAAATGGGACGAGGACTGCAGTGAGGACTGGTACAAACACTGCAGTGGGGTCTGGGACGAGGACTGCAGTGAGAACTGCAACGAGGACTGCAGTGAGAACTGGGACGAGCACCGCAGTGAGGACTGGTACAAACACTGCAGTGGGGTCTTGGACGAGGACTGCAGTGAGAACTGGGACGAGCACTGAAGTGAGGACAGGTACAAACACTGCAGTGGGGTCTGGGACGAGGACTGCAGTGAGAACTGGGACGAGCAGTGCAGTGGGGTCTGGGACGAGGACTGCAGTGAGAACTGGAACGAGGACTGAAGTGAGAAATGGGACGAGCACTGCATTGAGGACTGGTACAAACACTGCAGTGGGGTCTGGGACGAGGACTGCAGTGAGAACGGGAACGACTACTGCAGTGAGAAATGGGACGAGCACTGCAGTGAGGACTGGTACAAACACTGCAGTGGGGTCTGGGACGAGGACTGCAGTGAGAACTGGAACGAGGACTGCAGTGAGAAATGGGACGAGCACTGCAGTGAGGACTGGTAAAAACACTGCAGTGGGGTCTGGGCTAGGACTGCAGTGAGAACTGGGACGAGGACTGCAGTGAAAAATGGGACGAGGACTGCAGAGAGGACTGGTACAAACACTGCAGTTGGGTCTGGGCGAGGACTGCAGTGAGAACTGGGACGAGGACTGCAGTGAGGACTGGGACGAGGACTGCAGTGAGGTCTGGGACGAAGAATGCAGTGGGGACTGTTACAAACACTGCAGTGGGATCTGGGACGAGGACTGCAGTGAGAACTGGGACGAGCGCTGCAGTGAGGACAGGTACAAACACTGCAGTGGGGTCTGGGACGAGGACTGCAGTGAGAACTGGAACGACTACTGCAGTGAGTAATCGGACGAGCACTGCAGTGAGGACTGGTACAAACACTGCAGTTGGGTCTGGGACGATGACTGCAGTGAGAACTGGAACAAGGACTGCAGTGAGAAATGGGACGAGCACTGCAGTAAGGACTGGTACAAACACTGCAGTGAGGTCTGGGCGAGGACTGCAGTGAGAACTGAGATGAGGACTGCAGTGAGAAATGGGACGAGGACTGCAGAGAGGACTAGTACAAACACTGCAGTTGGGTCTGGGCGAGGACTGAAGTGAAAACTGGGACGAGGATTGCAGTGAGGACTGGGACGAGGACTGGGACGAGGACTGCAGTGAGGACTGGTACAAACACTGCAGTGGGATCTGGGACGAGCACTGCAGTGAGGACTGGTACAAACACTGCAGTGGGGTCTGGGACGAGGACTGCAGTGAGGACTGTGACGAGCTTTGCAGTGAGGACTGGTACAAACACTGCAGTGGGGTCTGGGACGAGGACTGCAGTGAGGACTGGGACGAGCACTGCAGTGAGGACTGGTACAAACACTGCAGTGGGGTCTGGGACGAGGACTGTAGTGAGAACTGAAACGACTACTGCAGTGAGAAATGGGACGAGCACTGCAGTGAGGACTGGTACAAACACTGCAGTGGGGTCTGGGACGAGGACTGCAGTGAGAACTGGAACGAGGACTGCAGTGAGAAATGGGACGAGCACTGCAGTGAGGACTGGTAAAAACACTGCAGTGGGGTCTGGGACGAGGACTGCAGTGAGAACTGGAACGAGGACTGCAGTGAGAACTGGGACGAGCACTGCAGTGAGGACTGGTACAAACACTGCAGTGGGGTCTGGGACGAGGACTGCAGTGAGAACTGGAACGACTACTGCAGTGAGAAATGGGACGAGCACTGCAGTGAGGACTGGTACAAACACTGCAGTGGGGTCTGGGCGAGGACTGCAGTGAGAACTGGGATGAGGACTGTAGTGAGAAATGGGACGAGGACTGCAGAGAGGACTGGTACAAACACTGCAGTGGGGTCTGGGCGAGGACTGCAGTGAAAACTGGGACGAGGACTGCAGTGAGAAATGGGACGAGCACTGCAGTGAGGACTGGTAAAAACACTGCAGTGGGGTCTGGGCGAGGACTGCAGTGAGAACTGGGATGAGGACTGCAGTGAGAAATGGGACGAGGACTGCAGAGAGGACTGGTACAAACACTGCATTGGGGTCTTGGACGAGGACTGCAGTGAGAACTGGAACGAGGACTGCAGTGAGAAATGGGACGAGCACTGCAGTGAGGACTGGTACAAACACTGCAGTGGGGTCTGGGACGAGGACTGCAGTGAGGACTTTGACGAGCACTGCAGTGAGGACTGGTACAAACACTGCAGTGGGGTCTGGGACGAGGACTGTAGTGAGAACTGAAACGACTACTGCAGTGAGAAATGGGACGAGCACTGCAGTGAGGACTGGAACAAACACTGCAGTGGGGTCTGGGACGAGGACTGCAGTGAGAACTGGAACGAGGACTGCAGTGAGAAATGGGACGAGCACTGCAGTGAGGACTGGTACAAACACTGCAGTGGGGTCTGGGCGAGGACTGCAGTGAGAACTGGGATGAGGACTGCAGTGAGAAATGGGACGAGGACTGCAGAGAGGACTGGTACAAACACTGCAGTTGGGTCTGGGCGAGGACTGCAGTGAAAACTGGGACGAGGACTGCAGTGAGGACTGGGACGAGGACTGCAGTGAGGACTGGGACGAGGACTGCAGTGAGGACTGGTACAAACACTGCAGTGGGATCTGGGACGAGGACTGCAGTGAGAAATGGGACGAGCACTGCAGTGAGAACTGGGACGAGCACTGCAGTGAGAACTCCTACGAGGACTGCAGTGGGGTCTGGGACGAGGACTGCATTGAGAACTGGTACGAGAACTGCAGTGAGAACTGGGACGAGCACTGCAGTGAGGACTGGTACAAACACTGCAGTGGGGTCTGGGACGAGGACTGCAGTGAGAACTGGATCGAGGACTGCAGTGAGAAATGGGACGAGCACTGCAGTGAGGACTGGTACAAACACAGCAGTGAGGTCTGGGCGAGGACTGCAGTGAGAACTGGGATGAGGACTGCAGTGAGAAATGGGACGAGGACTGCAGAGAGGACTGGTACAAACACTGCAGTGGGGTCTGGGCGAGGTCTGCAGTGAAAACTGGGACGAGGACTGCAGTGAGGACTGGGACGAACACTGCAGTGAGGACTGGTACAAACACTGCAGTGGGGTCTGGGACGAGGACTGCAGTGAGAACTGAAACGACTACTGCAGTGAGAAATGGGACGAGCACTGCAGTGAGGACTGGAACAAACACAGCAGTGGGGTCTGGGACGAGGACTGCAGTGAGAACTGGAACGAGGACTGCAGTGAGAAATGGGACGAGCACTGCAGTGAGGACTGGTACAAACACTGTAGTGGGGTCTGGGCGAGAACTGTAGTGAGAACTGGGATGAGGACTGCAGTGAGAAATAGGACGAGCACTGCAGTGGGGACTGGTACAAACACTGCAGTGGGGTCTGGGCGAGGACTGCAGTGAGAACTGGGATGAGGACTGCAGTGAGAAATGGGACGAGGACTGCAGAGAGGACTGGTACAAACACTGCAGTTGGGTCTGGGCGAGGACTGCAGTGAAAACTGGGACGAGGACTGCAGTGAGGACTGGGACGA
This sequence comes from Zootermopsis nevadensis, assembly GCF_977971745.1. Classification (NCBI taxonomy): domain Eukaryota; kingdom Metazoa; phylum Arthropoda; class Insecta; order Blattodea; family Termopsidae; genus Zootermopsis; species Zootermopsis nevadensis. The sequence continues at coordinate 5,677,436 of NW_028259156.1, read as the reverse complement.
GGACTGTAGTGAGGACTGGGACAAGGAATGCAGTGAGGACTGGTACAAACACAGCAGTGGGGTCTGGGACGAAGACTGCAGTGAGGACTGGGACGAGCTTTGCAGTGAGGACTGGTACAAACACTGCAGTGGGGTCTGGGACGAGGACTGCAGTGAGGACTGGGACGAGCACTGCAGTGAGGACTGGTACAAACACTGCAGTGGGGTCTGGGACGAGGACTGCAGTGAGAACTGAAACGACTACTGCAGTGAGAAATGGGACGAGCACTGCAGTGAGGACTGGTACAAACACTGTAGTGGGGTCTGGGACGAGGACTGCAGTGAGAACTGGAACGAGGACTGCAGTGAGAAAGGGGACGAGCACTGCAGTGAGGACTGGTACAAACACTGCAGTGGGGTCTGGGCGAGGACTGCAGTGAGAACTGGGATGAGGACTGCAGTGAGAAATGGGACGAGGACTGCAGAGAGGACTGGTACAAACAATGCAGTTGGGTCTGGGCGAGGACTGCAGTGAAAACTGGGACGAGGACTGCAGTGAGGACTGGGACGAGGACTGCAGTGAGGACTGGGACGAGGACTGCAGTGAGGACTGGTACAAACACTGCAGTGGGATCTGTTACTAGGACTGCAGTGAGAACTGGGACGAGCACTGCAGTGAGAACTGGGACGAGCACTGCAGTGAGAACTCCTACGAGGACTGCAGTGGGGTCTGGGACGAAGACTGCATTGAGAACTGGTACGAGGACTGCAGTGAGAACTGGGACGAACACTGCAGTGAGGACTGTTACAAACACTGCAGTGGGGTCTGGGCGATGACTGCAGTGAGAACTGGGACGAGGACTGCAGTGAGAAATGGGACGAGGACTGCAGAGGGGACTGGTACAAACACTGCAGTTTGGTCTGGGCGAGGACTGCAGTGAGAACTGGGACGAGGACTGCAGTGAGGACTGGGACGAGGACTGCAGTGAGGTCTGGGACGAGGAATGCAGTGGGGACTGGTACAAACACTGTAGTGGGATCTGGGACGAGGACTGCAGTGAGAACTGGGACGAGCACTGCAGTGAGGACTGGTACAAACACAGCAGTGGGGTCTGGGACGAGGACTGCAGTGAGAACTGGAACGAGGACTGCAGTGAGAAATGGGACGAGCACTGCTGTGAGGACTGGTACAAACACTGTAGTGGGGTCTGGGCGAGGACTGCAGTGAGAAATGGGATGAGGACTGCAGTGAGAAATGGGACGAGCACTGCAGTGAGGACTGGTACAAACACTGCAGTGGGGTCTGGGCGAGGACTGCAGTGAGAACTGGGATGAGGACTGCAGTGAGAAATGGGACGAGGACTGCAGAGAGGACTGGTACAAACACTGCAGTTGGGTCTGGGCGATGACTGCAGTGAAAACTGGGACGAGGACTGCAGTGAGGACTGGGACGAGGACTGTAGTGAGGACTGGGACAAGGAATGCAGTGAGGACTGGTACAGACACAACAGTGGGGTCTGGGACGAAGACTGCAGTGAGGACTGGGACGAGCTTTGCAGTGAGGACTGGTACAAACACTGCAGTGGGGTCTGGGACGAGGACTGCAGTGAGGACTGGGACGAGCACTGCAGTGAGGACTGGTACAAACACTGCAGTGGGGTCTGGGCGAGGACTGCAGTGAGAAATGGGATGAGGACTGCAGTGAGAAATGGGACGAGCACTGCAGTGATGACTGGTACAAACACTGCAGTGGGGTCTGGGCGAGGACTGCAGTGAAAACTGGGACGAGGACTGCAGTGAGGACTGGGACGAGGACTGCAGTGTGGACTGGGACGAGGACTGCAGTGAGGACTGGTACAAACACTGCAGTGGGATCTGGGACTAGGACTGCAGTGAGAACTGGGACGAGCACTGCAGTGAGAACTGGGACGAGCACTGCAGTGAGAACTCCTACGAGGACTGCAGTGGGGTCTGGGACGAGGACTGCATTGAGAACTGGTACGAGGACTGCAGTGAGAACTGGGACGAACACTGCAGTGAGTACTGGTACAAACACTACAGTGGGGTCTGGGCGAGGACTGCAGTGAGAACTGGGACGTGACTGCAGTGAGAAATGGGACGAGGACTGCAGAGAGGACTGGTACAAACACTGCAGTTTGGTCTGGGCGAGGACTGCAGTGAGAACTGGGACGAGGACTGCAGTGAGGACTGGGACGAGGACTGCAGTGAGGTCTGGGACGAGGAATGCAGTGGGGACTGGTACAAACACTGTAGTAGGATCTGGGACGAGGACTGCAGTGAGAACTGGGACGAGCACTGCAGTGAGTACTGGTACAAACACTGCAGTGGGGTCTGGGACGAGGACTGCAGTGAGAACTGGTACTAGGACTGCAGTGAGAACTGGGACGAGCACTGCAGTGAGGACTGGTACAAACACTGCAGTGGGGTCTGGGACGAGGACTGCAGTGAGAACTGGAACGAGGACTGCAGTGAGAAATGGGACGAGCACTGCAGTGAGGACTGGTACAAACACTGCAGTGGGGTCTGGGACGAGGACTGCAGTGAGAACTGGGACGAGCACTGCAGTGAGAACTGGGACGAGCACTACAGTGAGGACTGGTACAAACACTGCAGTTGGGTCTGGGACGAGGACTGCAGTGAGAACTGGAACGAGGACTGCAGTGGGGTCTGGGACGAGGACTGCAGTGAGAACTGTGGCGAGCACTGCAGTGAGAACTGTGTTATTATTATATTGTAGTATACAAAGTGTTATTTTATATAGAATTTATTGGAAAGTGTTGTTATTAATGTTTTCTAAAGTACACAACACTGTAACAACTGTGGTACATAATATGACATCAGTACTGCAGTATAAGGCAGACATTAGAAAAAGAATATGAGTCCAGCTAGAACATTATCAGAAATGTACTTACATAGGAAAAGTTAATAAAAGTAGTTTCTGAGAAATTCTATATAAAAACACTTAAAGTACAACATACTGTTAACAATAAAGAGGTTTCACCTGTTTGAAATAAAATAAACAGTGATGTATTACAGATTTTAATAGTTTTATTGGCTATAAAAATTAATACACATGTTGCAATTAATTTTAATTTCTAACAAATGGGCATACAGAAAAGAACACATTCCATTATATGTGTGAAAATAAATATGGACAATTATTGGTTGAACATGGAAAATATGATTATACATGGTTTGCCAAACATGTAATATCATACAAAAAATTCCACTGCTGTTTAAAATGCAAAACATGGTTTAGCTTTTGTTTATGTGTTGGAGGCTGGAACTGTAAGGACTGCTACCCAGTTGGACAGTAAGTGTAAAAGTTTCTGTATAATAGTGGTTTTATTTAATAATAAATAACTTTCAGTTTTAAACATCTTCATGTTGATAGCCTCTAATCCCCTTTTCCAACATATTCTGTCCTATATAGTTCTCTGAGGAATTGTGTTAGTCATCCCTCAGTTCGCTGCATATACCTATTTTCTACTACTGAATTGTAATTTCAAACAGATGTTGCAAGAAAACAAAGAAGTCTCCTCACAGACTTGTCTCTTTTTAAAAATTTCACACTCAGTGAGAAGGTGCAGCATGTAGCATGACCACACATTGACGTCATGACATTGGAAAACATGCACTGAGATAGAAGGTGACAGTGCTGACAAATTATAAGAGTTACCTGCACAGTAAAGCAGTGCAAACATTTTGTAGAGAACCAGATGTCTTCATTTGAATTTCCTGGCTCCATACTGAAATGTGCAAGGACTTACTCTAATATACAGGTCTGGCCATTACATTATTATAATCACTATCTATGCTAAATCTTGAACGAATATTCTCATTAATTGATTTCTTATTATAGTGGCGACTGAAGTCTGCAACTGGTACAAAATCTTCACTCATTGGATAACGTTCTGCCCCAAGCTCCAGTACATTCATGCGCTGGTATTTATGAAAATTCAGTTTGCCTTCTTCATAGTGACCCATCTTATGCACCAGCTCAAGTTCCTTCACAATCTGTATGAAGCTCAGGACACAGAACCACTGGTAGAAGAGAAATACTGCAAACAAATGAAGTAACATGTACTGTGGGCACATTATTTCCCACTTGGACAATGCATTGTCACTTCGGCTCTGAATAGGGAGACAGTATGCTTCTCCGAAACACTGGTATCTATCAGCCAGTCCACATGGCACCAGAACCAAAAAGAACATCATCCTCGCCACAATGTGAAAACCTCAAATCTCACTTTCAAACACTGTCTGTGAGTCTGGACACTGTTACATCATAACACCCAGGCATCTGCATGAACATGAAAATGTTACTGTCTAAATTAGCTACTTGTTATAGTTACTTTCTGCCCAAATAATTCAAATTAGAAGGGGTTAGAAGGACAAGAGATTAATTTGCAGTTTTTAGTGTTCATTTTGTGAATATACCTTAAATTAGAGAAGGAAAGGAGAACAGGATTGAATTAAACAAAACAGCAGATTTTTGTGTTTACTTCCACCTTAAGATTGCATCGAAGTTTGGGGGAAGATAAGACGAAGGAAATTCTTTCTTTATGCCCTTTTCAAATCAGCAGATTAATTCGGAAACACCCGGTAGCTTATGGGCTTCATCATTAAACGTGCGTCCTTTAATACGCCCGTAAAATTACCCCAGAAACCGACAACCTAACAGAGACTCGAACCGAGGACTGTGTATCCGTGTCTGTGACCTTAGACCCCGAAATTTCCTCTCCGAAACTAAAGAATTTTGCCTTGGCGTCGATTTCTTCTCGCGGTTGCGTTCCCGTCAATAGAAATCATCTTTGTCGGGTCTCGAACTCAGTGTCGAGGCCTTCGTTTCCGAAATCTCCTCTTCGAAGCAAAAAACTCTTCTTTTGTCTCGCTTAGTTTGGAAGCTACAGGAACCGCCCTTGAAGGAAATCGAACCCAGGACACTTTTCCCCAGACTTCTGACCTTCCTGTGATCTCTCATTGGTCAAAATGAATAATCGGGATTCGAAGCAAGGAAACACTTTCCCTCGCCCAGGGGCGATGGGTACAACAGTGCCCCGGCCCCTCAAAAATCGTCTTTAAAATTAAACAAGTTTCTCCGAGGCATCCCAACAATTACTCCATTGACACACAGAAGAAGGCAATGGCTAACCACTTCTGGATCATCTGCCATGAACGTATATGAACAGGTCCCAGTCCGAGAAAAGGATGGACGGATCCTGTTCGTATGGACCTGTCGTCAGACAGAACACTAATAATAATAAAAAATAAAATACGACGATAATTTTAAACAAGTTCAAATTAAATTACAAAATTTACTTCAAGCCTCTTTTCATCACCTTTAAATTTTTTAATTTTAAAGACGGTTTTTGAGGGGCCCGGGCGCTGTTGAACCCATCGCCCCTGCGACAGGGAAAATGTTTCCTTCCTTCGAATCCCGATTATTAATTTTGAATAGTGAGAGAACGCATGAAGGTAAGAACTCTGGAAGAAGTGTCCTGAGTTCGATTTCCTTCAAGGGCGATTCCTTTGGCTCCGAAACTAAGCGAGACAGAAGAAGGGATCAGAGTTTTTTGCTTCGAAGAGGAGATTTCGGAAACGAAGGCCTCGACACTGATGTCGAGTCTCGACAAGGATGGTTTCTGTTGACGGGAAAGCACCCACGAGAAGAAATCGACGCCAAGGCAAAATTCTTTCTTTCGGAGAGGAAATCACGGGGTCTAAGGTCACGGGCACGAAAACAGTCCTCGGTTCGAGTCTCTGTTCGGATGTTGGTTTCTGGGGTAATTTTACGGGCGTATTAAACGACGCACTTTTAATGATGAGGCCCATAAGCTACCGGGTGTTTCCGAATTAATCTGCTGATTTTGTGTGGTTATAGCAAACCATGCACTTTTATTTATTCATGGTTTATTTAACGACGCAAGTTTTTACCCCCAAAGCTTCCTTCACTGTTTTGAGGCATTGGCGGACATTAGCCACGAGGGCTGAGATACACGTAGTTTGATGGGTAAATATGAGCTGCCAATACACTGTACAAATTTGCACAAAATGTGTCCAAAATTGGAATGTGCAGTTCAAAATTATTCCACCATACACACATGACAGCAGCACTGTCGTATTTCCTCGTAGATTCCAATGAAGTCTGTGGGCCAGACGCTGGTAAGACTGTGAAAGGCTTCAGAAATGTCTGAGACACACAGGCTCATATATCAGAACTCAAACAGCTCACAAAATGCATTTGATAAAACTACCTACAAATCTGTGCACTGTAACTGTCACAGAAGCGTGGAAGATCTTAGGTTGATCTAAATCCTATGCTTCTTGGTTCCTATTTAGTATTTATTGGGTGTGTGATTTATCAAGTCCTTCACAGCCTTACAAGCGCCTTTTGACCTGATCAACTGGACCATTCCCTTGTATGACATTTAGAAGCACAAGCAACTTGCTTTGGTCTCTGGAGTATCAGCGTGCACATTCTATCCATAAATACCGTTTCAAGATTAAACTTCCTAATTCTAGGCAAAACTTCATTGATTATACGGTCAAAAGAATCTGGTAGTCTAAAATGTCAAATTTCGGAAACTGGGAGTAAAGTAGATAATAATGATGATTCACTTTATTGATAGAGCTACCAAAACCGGCTGAACTTCATCAATTATACTAAAGATGGCACAAAGTGAATGAACGCTCCTCTGTTCATAGTACCAAGAGTACTCCATAGAGTGCATCTGCTACCGCACAATAATATTGATTTTATTTCGAAAGGTTTCGCCTGCGTGAAAGAACGCTGTAGGGAACACAGATTTTAAGATCACGAATGAAATGAGGCAGTGAAACCATTTACGTTACTTTTACGAGCTGAATACGAACCTGTCCCTCTGATCCGGTAACCAAATCAGCCAACATTTCTTCATTAAATCTGGCGTGAACAGAGTGCACTGCAGCCCGTTTTAAGGAGTAATTAAATTTGTGTCAGCCCAGCGGAATTCGGCGTACTAATTCACAATACTCTCTTTATTAAAATTGACAAAAAAAGAGAAGAGATTCTGGAACGAACTGTGGATTAATATAAGACACAAAATACAACTATAAAATTGTCAAGTCCAAATTGTAGGCATATATGAAAAATATAATACCCACCTATCATATATTAGCCAACATAGACATATGCTTATTTTGCATGCATCGCGTTAAAGAGCAAATGAGCATAAGAACAAGTCATTTGTCTTTTATCTTTGAGTGCGCTTAGTCAAGCTTAGGTCGTTGCAAATATTCCGTCCCAGTCAGAGGCCACTCCCAACATTTTGGAACAATTTATTCTCACGGTCGGCAATTGTCAGCCACACGCCCAACACACAAGTCGGAGAATCACCCCTTGTCGGCTGTCCGCGAATGCTTTTTCGAAACACTCCGTATCTGGCGGCCATAGTCGATCGTGATGCTGGTTTTGTGTGGGCTGCGGGGCGAAGTTCCCTCCCTCTCTCTGCGTTCAGTCTGTTTCTGGGGCCCACCTAGCGTTGTATCCCGTGACCACCGAGGGTAAAGCAGGCCGCAGCGTGAAGACGCTTGAGCACAGGAACAATTATCGCATCAACGAATTATCTGAGACAGAATTGGATTCAACCCCAGAAAATTCTCTAACTTAACGAAAGTAAAACCACGAAGTACTCAAGACAAAGCTGAGAGGTTATCCAAGCGATTTTCAGTTCGAATCTCGTTCAAAGACACAATCCCCACCTTGTGGAAGGCAAATTCCTTAGCAGTTCCTAAGATCCATTTTCACATTCACCCTGGCCCATTCACAATTCATAACAAACATAGCATCCGCCTTTTGAAGCCGCCTGTGAGATTAATGAAAATCTGTGGCTCCATAATCTAAAAGGAAAAATAGATTCAATTCCTGTCCCCTCTTAAAACACGCCCAAAATATCGGCTTCATCCAATCGCAGTAAACTAACGCGTTGGCACCGGCTAAACCCAGCTTCCTGGTTCTTCTCAGTTACTTTAAAGCAGGCACAGAATGTACCCCCGCGATCCATCATTCATAACCATCCTGTCATATTTAAATAATGGATACGCAACGTTATCAGTTGATAGAGCGTTGAAGGAACAAGAATAAACACTACCTTATAAGTCGTGGTGAACGCCTTCTAACTGGTTTACCCATCAAACTACGTGTATCTCAGCCCTCGTGGCCAATGTCCGCAGTCAAGGAGGCCGTGGGGGTAGAAACTTCGAAGTCCTCCCTCTGTAGGCCTTATCTCCGCCTGGACCAGCAGCTTCAGGGCTCTGACGTCACCCCAGAGAAAGCCTAATTTCTCGATTTTGAGGCGAAAAATCCAATTGTCGGGAGTTGGTAGTCAGTCCAGTGCTTCAAAAACATTCGAGTGCACAAGAACTTGTCAGTGGGGCGCATTTTCATACACTTTTTATTCTTATCCACCAAACTACGTGCTTTATTCATCCGCCGGTCGAATGCGGTAAATTATATTACCACAAAAACCTTTCCGATATTTGGGTAACCCTACAAATTGTACGGCACTTTACTTTTGAGACATCTGGTGGAATCCGTGTTAGTCGACAGAACGAAGCTAGTTTTGTGTTTCCAAACAATAAAATAGGATTTATCAATGGATTTAATGCTCGGAGCTTCTGAAAGTGCGTCGTTAAATAAACTATGAATAAATAAAAAATCATAGTTCTCTATAACCACACAGAGTCAGCAGATTAATTCGGAAACACCCGGTAGCTTATGGTCCTCATCATTAAACGTGCGTCCTTTAATACACCCGTAAAATTACGGGAATACATGTACAGTTTAAGTAAAGTAAAACTTACGGAAGCCGATCTTATGGAATGGACCCACATAGACTGCTTTACCCAGGCTCTGTGCCCCTCTGGGAATTGCTCCTCCTAATGAAACTTCTCATGTGCAATAATTCTGGAAGCATTGGCAGTAGTTACATAATAAAATACATTAACAGGCTTAGGAAGACACTGCAAAACTTGCTGGGAGGTCAGAATTTCAGAGTAAACCTCTCAGTACATGAGCAGACAACTTGAAACTTCCGTCCCAGCAAATGCGGCATTGCAAAACACTTACAAAGAGCACAGTTTGTATTTACACAGAAGACTTCATTTCATGAACCTTGTACATGCTCGCTTGATAATTGAAGGGTCTTTTAAACTGAGGTGCTCTCGTGTCTGCTTTGCCAGGCTTCAGTCTGCAATAAGCATGCTGTTCCATACCATTAAAGCTTGTGATTTGTACTACAGCACACCACGTGGGATGACATCAGGTCAAAGGCGGTACTTCTGCCGTACTTCCTGCTTCTCGATGACAACATTGTCGATGATGATGATGAAGACCCTCAGTTACTAGGCACTCAGCCTCACTTTCAAGGTCAGTACAAAAATTTGCAACATTTAATTTGTGTTGCATGGGAATAATGTTTAATTTTTGACGTTCTATTACTTTTAGAAAAGGTGCTGAACCTGAGGGCCATGTTGCCTTCAAGTAACATAATAATATAAATGTCGCTGTTTTGATTAGGCCTTCGCTGATATTTGTGCACTGTAACTCTGGTATGATTCAACATTCACACTGCCTTATTCTTTAACTCGCTTAATGCATATAAATGGCAGGTATTAGCAAAATAATGGTCATGACTGTGAACTGCAGACTGATATCAGTAACATAATGGGTTGTTAACTTCTTGAAGTACAGTCTCTTCTAGAAGCTGAGTATTTACTCAGCTAGTCCAGACATTAGCCACGTGTGACATTTTGTAACGTACTAACACTTTTCCAGTGAGGCGCTTCTAGCACCCCACCTGCCCTCCAATATATTTGCAGCTGTTTGATGTCTGGACATCCTTTCATTCCACAGGGGACAGGCCACTTAGCATGTTGAAAATGTTTAAACATACCTTTTAAGAAGGTGGCTGTCCTGTCGGTTGTAATGCTGTCATATTGTAGAAGATTACAGACGTTTCAGAGGTGCATGCTACCTCCATTATCAGGGAGATTATGATGCAGGCAGCAAGCACCTCTGAAATGTGGTTAAACTTCTGCCACATGATGGCATGACAGCCCACAAGAAACACATCTTCATATTCATGACTGTGAGGACCTGAAATTATACGTTAATAAATTTATGTTGAGTGAGGTCTGATGATGGACACTGAGATAGGCTGTATTGAACATTTATTATTTCTTATTGTAATATATGTTTAGTGTTTGCTTGTATACTGTTGTTCCACTGGCCCAGTGTGTGTTGTGATCATGAGCGGTGTACCGATGTTCTAGTTCTGTGTTGACTACAGTGGTATTCTGTGATAATGGGCCAGTTCCTGGTTTCCTGACTCGTGTTCTACCTTAATCCTATAAAATTGTTGCAGTAATCATTTGACAGTGCCCATAACAGAAATATTAACCAGCCATGTGGAGGGTCACACCAGTGCACTGATAAATGTAATTCTGCAAACCCTCCCTCACTGGGAGAGCTCGCAGTTCGAAAGCAGCCAGGAAGAAGTTGAGCAGTTTACCCAAAGTCTTATTAAGTGTTGTCAAAAACTACAGTGAACTAAGGGAGTGAATAAAAGACCTGGGAACTTCTGTGTTGCCACGTATATTTTGTTAGATTCTTGTTTTCCATTTTCTTTCTTGAAGGTCAGTTGTGATTGGTGTTTAGTATCTGGGGAGTGTTCGCACTGAAGCAAATGAAACTGAACCAAACCAGGTCACACCGGACTTAGATCTTCCTGGTATCCCACTGAACCAACTCTTGGTTGCTGAGTTCATCATTAAATTATATTCCAGGTCGACTTTTCCTACTGAAGAACTCTGAATTCTTTATTTTTAAAGCAGATTGTGTTTGTAGGTGTCACTAGGTCTGTTCCGTTTATGTGTTAGAGAGTTGCGTAATGATACTTCAATTAACAAAGTTAACGTGCTTTGTGTGTGTTACCTACTCAGCTATGAGTATATGTTCTTCGATACTGGGAGTGCCGTGAATAAAACACGTTAAAGAGACCTCTATCTAACATCGGACGAGCCTTTTAAATGAGGTGAATTATGCAGTGACAGTGCGTATTAATTTGATTTTGAGTATTCAAATAACTTGTGTCTTTGATGTCAGCACGGAATAATTAGTCTGTAGTGCCATGATGATACTGTATGTGTAAGTGAAATATTTATTAGTGTCGTGATTTTAGATCTTGTGTTTCAAAGTGGCAAGCCAGATAATCATTGTTTTATTACGGTCATTAAAGAGGACTAATTGTTTATATTTATAAACATGCAAGCCGACTCCAGTGAGAAGTGAGCTAAGTTTTCATACTTGTATGATAAAATAAAAAACAAAAATTGCTTGCATCATCACAACCTCAAATCCTACATAGAACGAAATATGACTGGTAATAAGACAGATGCAGAGGGGTGCATTGTTAAACTGTGGGCCAAATTAAGCATGTCTTACATAAGCGAAAAGTGATTACAATTTTGTGCCTTTTGGGTTGTTTTGGATCTCCAACAAGAACATGTATTCTAAGTTTCAGTCATGTAGCATAAGTAGCAGCGATCATCTATTATATTGAGAATGTTGAAATAAAAAATGTTCCCCCACACCAGAATATTATTGCTAAATATTTCAGTACACACACTCGTGTATTTGCGATACCAAGTTAAAGTATTCTGTCTTTTTTTTATTTACATTTATTCAGCATGCCCCATTACAAGATTGCAATATTACATGCATTAATATAAAACACTTCAATAGAGTATACAACTCTAATATCATGATCCATTGCCACCGTTTGCACCTATGTTCCTGTGCTAAACTGTATTATAATCAGTGGATTCAATGAATTTATTAAAATGACCTAAAAATTTCTGAACAATTTCTTCATGCAACACTGGCCATGTGCCACCATTCCTGACTATTGCATCTATTAAGTTCCGCCTTGGTTGTTGTAGTTTTTCGCAGTCATAGATGAGGTGATCCACTGTTTGTGCTGCTTTCAGACATTAGCACCTTGGGTCGTCAATGATCCCAAACCTGTGTAGATATGATTTGTTTTTGCCATGTCCAGTCATTATTGCTGTCATTTTGGGGCTTATTTCAATATTTAGCTTCATTCTTTGTCACACTGATGGGAAGAATTTCTTGCACACTGCTCCTTTATTGGTGGCGCTCCACTCATTTTGACATTTTATAATCCCTTCCTCCTTTGTTTCTTTAATAATTGTACTTTTAGGCTTCTTTGCATGTACTACATTTCCACCATCTTCTGCTGCTGCCTTCGCTAATCTGACCGCTATTTCATTACCGAAAATTCTGATGTGTGCTTTGATCCACCCAAAATGAATAGTCCAATTTTGATCTTTGAGATTCCTTACCCGGTGTCCTACGTGAGCGATTAAGTGCGAGCGGTGCGATTTGCGTGGGTGAAGCAGAAATATCAAACTGGCTGTTTGTATGGCGCTGTCCTAGGTTACAGCGAATCAGTCAAGAGAGTAAAGCGGCCGGATTCCGAGATCAAATATTTTGATATTTTCGCGCAGGTCGCTGCGCTGGCCAGTTAGGCGCATGCGCAGATAAGCTCTGACCGTGCAGTACACTGAAGTTGCATGCGCAGGAAGGCCATGTGTTTCTCTCACGCAGGACACAACAAGCGATTCCCTTATGTCATATGACACCCCATGCTGCTTATCCAGCTCGCACATCTCGCTTCTTATCGCTTACCTAGGACATTGCCTTAATCTATTTCTTATCTCAGATATTACAAAGCCATGTTTGAAGTTGTTTTTTAGTAGATCGAGAGAAACTGGACTATCTGTGTACACCGCTACTATTCTTTCCTCAATGCTGATTTCCCTTAAAGTTGTTACTGCATCCAAGGCCTCTAGAATTCCGATCTGCTCAGCTTGATTGTTTGAGCAGTGATCGGGTAACTTGGTTTTTAAGCTATGAATTAGTTTTCCATTTTTGAAGATAACAGCGGCAGCACTCACCTTTCCCTGGTGTTTACTTCCATCTGTATAGATTTCCACAGTGTGTTAATTGAAGTCTTTCACTTCATCAAGAGTTATTCTTTCTGCTGGATGAGACCATTCCTTCTTGTTTAATGGTGCTCCGTACTCGGTAGAGTCATCTTTCAGTCCGTGTATAGTTTTATATATCTGCACTGCTTCTTCGATAGTAATGCAGATAGGATATTCTGTCTTCCTGGTCTTTTCGAAGTGTGCATTTGTCAGTAGTGAGCGACCAGCCCACTGCCTCTGCACAATTTCTACTCAATCCTTATCTTTGTCTGCTATAGCCATCTGATAGGAATCAGGAGAGACTTGTGTGAGAAATGGCCAGGGAGTTTTGCTTAGGAAACATGTCGTTCATTGTTTTTTGTGCCATAAATCTACGGCATGGGACCGCCGGCTTTAGTTCCCTTCCGAAGGAAGTTGTTCTATGGATTTTTATCACCCCTTAAAATTCCATCAACCTCAGCAGTGTTTGAACTCGCGTACCTTGGGTCCAGTGGCGACGACATTAACCACTAGTGCAATGAGGGCGACAAGTTCGTTGAAATATTACTTTGCTAAAATAATAACAGGAAAGTTTATGAACATGTTTTTTATTTAATATTCTTAAATATATTAATTAGAAACAATTCAGAAAACATTAAATAATTTAACTATTTAACAAAAAATAAACAATTGAACTATTTTACAAAGAACTAAACTATTTCACTATTTAAATACTGAGGTATTTAACAAAAAAACTAAATTATTTGTTTATTTAACAAATGTGAACAATTCAGATATTTAACAAAAAAAACTGAACAGTCTAACTATTTAAATACTAAACTATTTAACAAAAAATAAACAATTGAACTATTTTACAAAGAACTAAACAATTTCACTATTTAAATACTGAAGTATTTAACAAAAAAACTAAATAATTTATTTATTTAACAAATGTGAACAATTCAGATATTTAACAAAAAAAATGAACAGTGTAACTATTTAAATACTAAACTATTTAACAAAAATTAAACAATTTCAAGATTTAAACAATTGAACTATTTTACAAAGAACTAAACTATTTCACTATTTAAATACCGAAGTATTTAACAAAAAAACTAAATAATTTATTTATTTAACAAATGTGAACAATTAAGATATTTAACAAAGAACTAAACTATTTTACTATTTAAAGACTGAAGTATTTAACAAAAAAACTAAATAATTTATTTATTTAATAAATGTGAACAATTCAGATATTTAACAAAGAACTAAACTATTTCACTATTTACATACCGAAGTATTTAACAAAAAAACTAAATAATTTATTTATTTAACAAATGTGAACAATTCAGATATTTAACAAAGAACTAAACTATTTTACTATTTAAATACCGAAGTATTTAACAAAAAAAACTAAATAATTTATTTATTTAAAAAATTTAAACAATTGAGATATTTGAACAGTCAAAGTATTTAACATCCATTCCTTGGAGCCCAGTTGCTTTGCCGGAGTTCGATGACGTAGTCGATCTTAAACTTTATTCTGCTAGAGAGCACTGCCTTCTTATTTGTTAGTTCCTTCATTGTATGAAGGAACTCAGACAGATCCTGCAAGAAAACAAAAATTTAAAGTCACATTTCATGGGCATAATTAACTTCTTACGCTTATAAGCCTACACATAAAACTAGAAAATTCTGCCACTACTCATGTAGTTCACATAGAACTTGCTGTGTGGGAAGGTGCGTGTAAATTTAAATTGAGAGCTGAAGGTTGCTGTCTCGAACAAAACGTAAGTATGTGTCTCATCTAAACAAAGGCATAAACCGAGATTTTTGGTGGCTGAGCCTAGACATGACCCTTCGATCAGATTCCTGCTTTGTCCTGTCAGGACTGAGTGAATTCTGACATGATTCAGCAGAGGTGATGAGAGGAAACGTAAAAGTCTAACCCAATACTGAGCAAGATTCCCGTCGCACTAGACGGGGACAAGTTGAAGCCACGGCATGAGGCGTCTTTATATGAAACATGTAAGAGTGTAGAAGAGTATGAAGAAATTCAGAAGAACATGTCACGGTGATCATTTATCACAAAGAAACACTATTCAGAATATTGTCAGCGAGCTCAGAAAGGTATTTCATATCAGAATAGATGCAACATCCTCACGCGTTCTTTACAATGTGCACTTTCAACAATCGAATCCACCTTCTGTGACAGTTCCCAATTTGGCCACCAGATTGCAGCACCTGACTTTCTACCTAGGAGGATATTCAAAATAGGATTATGCGAGGTCGTGCATAATACCACAAACTCCATATCAAATTTCATCCTAGTCTGTCCATTGGTTCTCGAATTGAATGGACTGGAAAGACAGATGGACGAGAAGGTGCGACCAGCCCTTAATGCCTTCTCGCTATGATTTTGTGCAAAGAATGTATAACATGTTACAAAATGGAAGCCAGAAAGTCAGTGAGTTCAAAGGGACACACTTACTGCTTTTTGCATTGTACCTTCCGTATAAACCTGTGGTCATTATAGAGCCCAAAGGAAGGCAATAAATTACACGGTAGGAGAACTGCAAATTAAAACTAAAAGTATTAAAAAATGAAAACAAACATACTTGGCTCTTGCTCTCGAAATCCTTTCCGGCCGTCATCAGTAGTGTGCAGAGGCACTCCAAGGAATGTTCGTCTTCTTTGGTAAGGAGACGTTTAATGCAATGCTGCATGGTGCTTGTGGCGAGCATATCTGCTTTATGCAGCTCGCCAATAAACCTGTAACATAGTGAAGAATATATCACTTGGGTTGAGTTAAGACAATAGTAAAAGTCCAAAGAACAGAAGAGAAACGAGGTTCTTTGCCTCTACAAGTTACAGAAAGATTTGTGCCTTAAAGTAATGAGAACT
The DNA here is from genome assembly GCF_977971745.1 of Zootermopsis nevadensis. Classification (NCBI taxonomy): domain Eukaryota; kingdom Metazoa; phylum Arthropoda; class Insecta; order Blattodea; family Termopsidae; genus Zootermopsis; species Zootermopsis nevadensis. The sequence goes on along the minus strand of NW_028259156.1, from coordinate 5,661,503 downwards.
TTTGTTTAAATAGATGGAATTTAATCAGTGTCTTGTGTGTGATATATATTTTTGAGGTGAAATATAATATTTCTGTACGTGGTCCTGTAAAAATCTGTATCTGTTTATAAATATAAAACAGCTGAGACAGAATATTGAAAATTTCAAATTAAATAATTATTTTTATGTAATTTGCATTTGATTCTGTATGGAGGTAAGCCATCAGTGCCATTTCACGATGCAAATACCAAGAAGAAGAAATACCGAGGAAGTGGAGACTTTATGATAGTGTGTGATCATGTAAGCAGCAGCATTATGAAGCACATTTAGAAATTGGTCCTGGGTTTTGTGGAACACTTGCATACTGGAGGGCAAGAACCCATTAACATTTCAAATTTCCTCTCAGTGGCTTGTCCTAATTCACAACTCTTAAGTTCACTACTTTCAGAGTCACTGATGAATCAAATGTAGAGCTTCAAAATCACAAAGAAAAATGTAAGTTACCTGATGTTTCCTATTGATTTAATTTGTATCCTTCGCAGTTCCTCGTCAAAACTCTGCTGTAGTTCGTTTTTCTTTGCCTGCAGAAAAAATAAGTAGAAAAGATTAGAAATCGCCTTTTTTGATGGTATCTTGTAAGAGCCCTTCTTTAATGCACAGCTTTCAACATATGTAAGTTTGCATTTTAAAGTTTGTGTCCACGATACTCAGCCGGTCAAGAAGCCCCCTGCCTTTATGCCTCCAAAAGAACGCCATGACCTAATGAGAAATGTCGAGTGCAGCCGGAGTCCATTATTATGAGAGTTTACAACATTTTGAAAAAAATGAGTACATTAAGTGCTCATTATAGGAAGTTAAACTAACCTAAGAAGTTAGGAAAATGTTTTTTCATCTTGAGGTACCATTTATATCATAATAATTTAAATTAAGTTTATGTGCATTCTACATTCAGTCTTTATCAATTATGTCTCTTTCTTGTCTTTCAAGAAGTCTTAAAACCTGAACAACATATTGAATAATAATTTTTCAAATGATAGATATTCATCTTCAAGCAAAAAGGGAGGAGACATCTATTCCATTCGATCAAGCAGACGGAGCTATTCCCAATCAGTGGACAGAAGCGTAGTAACATATGACCGTAGACAAAGACATTAGAGAAGCACTTACTGGGTCTGCTGTTTCCTCAATCTCTTTCTGTGTGGCTTCTAGATTTATTTCTGCTTCAGGATTCTTTTCAAATTCTGCCCGGCATCGACCTAGCAGCAACTTCCTGAAGGTGACCTCTGGTTCGCCATTGTTCCCACGCTCTGCCGGAACTTTCATGCTGGAGAGAACCTTGCACATTCGTGCATAAATCTCTGTGAACTTTGGTTCATCAACAGCCTGCACATAAAAACACACAACATTATCACTTTGCTCTCATGTTATATTTATGAAAAACAACTCTGTTGAGCATACGTTACATAAACTAAATTTATGAAATGATGGCCACCTAAATGAAGCTTCAACAAAAGTGAATCTTTATCCCTTAAACCTGAGAAACTCAAAATCTCAGTCAGATGCAAGACACATTTCATGACAGCCTTAATTTTCTTGCATAAGATAAACATTTTTAGATGAGAGCAGATAAATTCTAAGCTTGGAGGTGAATTTAAAGAGAGAACAATCAGCTTACTGCTTTTTAAGATTATTATCATAGTGAACAGTAACAATTATAATTTTCACTTGCCCCTAGCGTCTCCAATACTACACTGAGGATAACTTCAATATTTAAGAAATTGAGCTGCAAAGTTACAAAAGAAGGGAATTTCTTTCAGTATGACGTCTCTGTCTGAATGTATCAGCTGCTAAAGACCGGTGCCTCACCTTTTCAAATATGAGGTCGATGACGCCCTTCAGGCGATCGCTGCTGTCAATTGGCAGATCCTGGACTTGTGAAACTAGTTTGTCAAACTTGTCAGGCGTGAGTTTGTTGAGCAAACTGCGAGCCTTCTTTAACAGCTCCTGCAACATCAAGTTCCCTCTCATCATCTGACAGAACGCAAACACAGAAATAAAGCGAAACATGTTTTACTTCCTTAAAGCCTTCATAGAGATGATTAAAACCTAGAGCCAGTTGCTCTGCATGCGCCGTCCAGCCGCGTTTTGTCTACACCGAAGAAGAAGTCTGTTGTCATGAGAAGCCAATGTCTATTGAGAAATATAATTACAATGCATACTCATTATATGCAATTAAACACTTGGAAAGGTAAACATTGCTTCTAAAATCAAAGAGTAAGCAAAAAGAAAGTTTATTTTTTAGTGTGGCAAAGTTCCAATAAGAAGTGATGAGGAAATTAGGAGGAGACGAATTCCGGAAATGCTTGCAGCTTCTCAGATCGAAATGTCTGATCTTTAAGAGCATCAAGATTAAAATATAGACCTACAATTTTGCCTGTTCCTTAATTTGGCGATGAACCTTCAGTTTCAATAAGCCACCTAGTTAGTTAGAGTAGACTTAGAGCAGGACTGTTCCTTTCAGCCATCTTGCATTGGGGCAGATACAGCATTATTGACTGTTTCCAGGATCCTGTCATTAAATGAATGCCAGGAACATACCTGAGTCTGGGCAGCCTGCTCGTTGGTCGCCGGCTTCCTTCGCCCAGGTCGCCAGGCGTTTTCACATCTCGCCAGTTTCACCTCATTGAGTTTTATTTCAATGACCGGCCTGGTGCTCATGGTGTTTGTAGTTTCAGTGGCTGGCCTTGCTGCAGGCTGCTGTGAATGACACCAAAGCAACACAACATTAACCAAAAGTGTTCACTCTTAAATGTTGTTTTGATCACAGTATTACGTACAATTTTTCCATTTTCTGGCTTTAATCATGCATTTAATACATTACTCGATGCTTCCTACAGCTCAGATAATAAGAGACCTGTATGTATAAAGCCCTAAACAGTACATGACTGAAATTAGGCTCCAGGTGTTGTGTTCATCACCTCTCACAAAAAAATACAACATTTCTTCTGCTGCAGTTGACGTAGAACTGTTCACTTTATTATTTTCTATCACAGTTTATATGTTCACAACTGCATCATCAGTGAAAGATGATACACCCAAATTATGCTATTTCATCCGTAAAAGCCTTGGGTACCCTCTCTTTTGACAGGGAATACTCGTGTCCGACCCCATCGACATCGCGAGTCACCGAGTAACTGCCTTAAGCTATACTTCGTCCTACAAACTACACTCTGACAGCTACAGATGAAATCCTTCTCCTCCTCTTCAACAAATGATTCAGTCCGAAATGGATTTGACTTCTCACTTTTATTTACACGCCTTAGAAAGCACTTACCTCTTCATTTTTCCAATATCTGACAATTTTCAGTTACTGTTTAGTATTTATGATTTCAAGGAATCGTTCATTAATGCACAGAATAACTCAGAGCCATGCCCCACAATGCAACAGAAAGTTTAAACGTACCTGATTTTTGTCATCCTTCATTGCCTTCAGCTTCTCAATTAGCTGTGTTGCAGCAAAGTCTGTAACAATCGATAATTATTTTAGATAGTAAAATTCCTCTTTTGACTATATGTTAACAAACAAGAAAGTTTGTCTTTCGAAACTGTTACGAATGTAAAGATGGAAAAAGACGAGAGGGTTTTCCGAAGACCAGAAACCCATGTCTCATGCAGCCTTAGGTGTAAAGAGTGGCAGCTGATAATGTTGAAAATTATCCCACATTTCGACTAACAATGGAGTTGCCTTCTTCAGGTCAGAGATTGCAACCGAAATGTTTTGTGAAATGGATAATTTCAAACTTTAATGCCTTTCACCTCCTAAGGCTCGAGGTCAAAATATGAGAGCAAACTCTCTTCTTCTTTGGGTACATAAATTAGTCTGCAACTCAGGGCGAAGACAAAATATTGAAGGTAACTAGAACAAAATGCCTAGGAGAATATCTGGATATCTCATGAGACATACAGGAACATGGTAAAGAACAGAATTTCATACTGAGGCAATTTGCAGCCTGTAATCTTTGACTTAGTACTTAAATAGAATGAGAGCAAACATACTTTCTGCTTGCAGCTGCTTGATTTTCTCAGCCTGCAGATTTCTTTCCTTCCTCAGTTTCTCCTTCTCCTCTCTGACGGCTCGGAGACTGACTTTGTGTTTCTCCCCTTGCCGGCGCTCAAACAAGATTTGGTTTTTGAGTTCCGTGTCTGTAACAATTCACGACTGCATCAAATGGTCTGTTAAATTCCTCATGTGACGTTATTTCAAGAAACAGCTTCAGGAGTTAAGTATTACTACGTAAAGAAAAGAGTTAGTTTAGTTAAAAAAAATTAACTGTAATAAGAGTTTGTAATTTTGAAATTGCATTTTTCTTGCCCGTGATCAAATTCCAAATTCAGTTTAAGAGTCACTTCCAGTTGGAAAAACCAGTGTCTCTTACGCAATGCATTACTGATTGCTATTTGCAGTGTTTAAAACTGGGATTTGCATGCTGGTCACCGGAAAACATTCTTCTTAACGAAGACGTCGTTAAACAGCCTGGCTCTCATCGAGTCTTCCCGAAAGAGGGATGGGTGTCTACCCTGGGGGACCATCAGACAGACCTCATCCTCGTCACTTGTGACTGAGGCGCAAGGTACACGTGGACACAAAATTAATCTTGGTCTCAACTCTCAGAGAGCAAAGTAAACGTACATAATTCACTAGAAAATGATTCTTTGAAGTCCAGCAAATTTAAAATGTCTGAGAATGACTATTAAAAAAGCAAAATTGCAATGCATTTAACATTTTTTGGTTTTCCTTCTGACAAAATCACTTAAAATAATGAAGAGTTGCTGGAAGTCTGGGGGGCATATCTGGACATCTAGAAAGACGTACATAAACATCACACTGACGAGGTTTACGGACTGTACTCCACAACTTACTGCATGCACGGAATTAAACCACACTTACTCTCTGCTGCCAGCATCCTAATCCTGTTCATCAAGAAGCAAGTGATCCTCGTGTCTTCAGTTTCAGCAGGGTTTACCTGAGGACAGACAAAAAATGAGTCATTTTATAGTCCAAGAATTCTCTGCAACTTCATGAGGTTAATATTTATTATGAAATTGTTGTCCCAGTCACACACAAATCGCATGTGCCTTGGCTGTTTGTGCTGCACTGCTATCGATTTTCGTTTCTGCCAGAAAATATTAAGAAGACCTCACTTATAGAAAGAGAAATTAAGGCTGTGTCAGATAACGAGGGCTTCCTTGTAATGAATGATTTACCTTTAAAATTAGCATGTTAGGAAACGTTTCAAAGCTTTAATTGCAATATACAAGTCAGTTTATGATTAATCTGTAATACAAAACAACGATCCTGAGAAATTAAGCTGTTCACTCAACAATAACTTTCCTCTAGACGAAAAAATTAAGACTGAAAACAACCTTTAACAATGTCTGAATGCGACAAGTGACCCAGTCATAGGTCCCTATCAGCCGTTTAGCTTAGCCGGAATTCAAGTAACTTTGTTGATGATGGCGGACGTGTGTTGCTGCTAGCATTTGAATTCTTAAGAATGACATACAATCCCTCAAGATAACGAAATAATAATATTTGTTTAAATCTTGTCAGTCACAATCACAATAAAATTCCTATTAAATATTAAAATATTACTGTAATTAGCATTTAAATATTTAAAATATATTAAATAATGTTCTCATCGAAATGTTCGATTTACATTAGATCATCACTTTTTACACGACATGTTTTGAAACAAAATTAAATTATCAAATATATTATTTTATTTTCTATTTCTAATTTTATTAATATTCATTTAGTCTTTATATTATTTACTTTACAGGATGATAACAAAACGTTCACCCACACAAAATCATGTCAAGCACGACATACATATACAGAACAACTTCGAATACGATATTAAAAAATACAATAAAATCTGGAAGAAAACTTCATTTGAAATCTGATAAACATCTGACTAAAAGTTGCATTTAAGAAATTATATTTAAGTTTATATAATTTTATACACCTGAAGATGGTTCTTTTAGAACTGAAACATGTCGTGTAAAAAGTGATGTTCTAATGTAAATGGAACATTTCGATAGAGAACATCATTTAATATATTTTAAATATTTAAATGCTAATTATAATAATATTTTAATATTTAATAGGAATTTTATTGTGATTGTGACTGACAAGATTTAAACATATATATATTTATCACAATATGACGCAACTTTATCATCTCAGAAATAATAATATTATTAATAAGTAGGAAACCCTTGACTCACCCATTGTGAAGAGCTGGAGACCTCCATGTCGCAGGCAGCAAGATTTGAATAAGAAATTAAACACGTTGCAGGAAATATTTTCACTATATATAGAATTATCTTGTTCTAGAAGCTGCTCACACCACCATTCGTTTCACACTGAGGAAAGCCAACCAACTACTGAGTAGAGCGGGCCGTGCGTAACTGCTATTTATACCATAAAAGTGTGACGTCACGTATGGCGCAACAGTCAGTAGAGGGAGTGCAATACGTTTCATTCAGGCGTGCATAAGAAATGAGAAATGAACCTTATGGCATGCCAGCCGAGATTGTTGCGCGTGTTCGTATTTTATAAGAACACCTGCGTTTCATATTTACACATTCTTTGTAGTTCAAGAAATACAAATTGAATTACTCCAAGTTATAATTTTTTGACATTCCATCATAAATGTAAGAAGTCAATTATTAATATTAAATATTTTCTGTGTGAAAGGAAATTAATTTAAAAGTAATGAAAGGAGGCTTGAAGTAAATTTTGCGGTTTAATTTGCACTTGTTTAAAAACAACGTCGTGTTTTTTATACTTTTTTAATTTTAAGACGATTATTGAGGGCCCCGGGCGCTGTTGAACCCATCGCCCCTGCGACAGGGAAAATGTTTCCTTCCTTCGAATCCCGACTATTCATTTTGACCAATAAGAGAACACAGGAAGGTAAGAACTCTGGAAGAAGTGTCCTGAGTTCGATTTCCTTCAAGGGCGGTTCCTTTGGCTTGTCAGTGGTGCGCATTTTCATACACCTTTTATTCTTATCCACCAAACTACGTGCTTTATTCATCCGCCGGTCGAATGCGGTAAATTATATTACCACAAAAACTTTTCCGATATTTGGGTAACATTACAAATTGTACAGCACTTTACTTTTGAGACATCTGGTGGCATCCGTGTTAGTTAACGTCGTCGTTTAATACGCCCGTAAAATTACCTCAGAAACCAACATCCTAACAGGGACTCGAACCGAGGACTGTATTCGTGTCCGTGACCTTAGACCCGGTAATTTCCTCTCCGAAACGAAAGAATTTTGCCTTGGCGTCGATTTCTTCTCGTGGGTGCTTTCCCGTCAACAGAAATCATCTTTGTTGGGTCTCGAACTCAGTGTCGAGGCCTTCGTTTCCGAAATCTCCTCTTCGAAGCAAAAAACTCTTCTTCTGTCTCGCTTAGTTTCGGAGCCAAAGGAACCGCCCTTGAAGGAAATCGAACTCAGGACACTTCTTCCAGAGTTCTTACCTTCCTGCGTTCTCTTATTGGTCAAAATGAATAGTCGGGATTCGAAGGAAGGAAACATTTTCCCTGTCGCAGGGGCGATGGGTTCAACAGCGCCCGGGGCCCTCAATAATCGTCTTAAAATTAAAAAAGTATAAAAAACACGACGTTGTTTTTAAACAAGTGCAAATTAAACCGCAAAATTTACTTCAAGCCTCCTTTCATTACTTTTAAATTAATTTCCTTTCACACAGAAAATATTTAATATTAATAATTGACTTCTTACATTTATGATGGAATGTCAAAAAATTATAACTTGGAGTAATTCAATTTGTATTTCTTGAACTACAAAGAATGTGTAAATATGAAACGCAGGTGTTCTTATAAAATACGAACACGCGCAACAATCTCGGCTGGCATGCCATAAGGTTCATTTCTCATTTCTTATGCACGCCTGAATGAAACGTATTGCACTCCCTCTACTGACTGTTGCGCCATACGTGACGTCACACTTTTATGGTATAAATAGCAGTTACGCACGGCCCGCTCTACTCAGTAGTTGGTTGGCTTTCCTCAGTGTGAAACGAATGGTGGTGTGAGCAGCTTCTAGAACAAGATAATTCTATATATAGTGAAAATATTTCCTGCAACGTGTTTAATTTCTTATTCAAATCTTGCTGCCTGCGACATGGAGGTCTCCAGCTCTTCACAATGGGTGAGTCAAGGGTTTCCTACTTATTAATAATATTATTATTTCTGAGATGATAAAGTTGCGTCATATTGTGATAAATATATATATGTTTAAATCTTGTCAGTCACAATCACAATAAAATTCCTATTAAATATTAAAATATTATTATAATTAGCATTTAAATATTTAAAATATATTAAATGATGTTCTCTATCGAAATGTTCCATTTACATTAGAACATCACTTTTTACACGACATGTTTCAGTTCTAAAAGAACCATCTTCAGGTGTATAAAATTATATAAACTTAAATATAATTTCTTAAATGCAACTTTTAGTCAGATGTTTATCAGATTTCAAATGAAGTTTTCTTCCAGATTTTATTGTATTTTTTAATATCGTATTCGAAGTTGTTCTGTATATGTATGTCGTGCTTGACATGATTTTGTGTGGGTGAACGTTTTGTTATCATCCTGTAAAGTAAATAATATAAAGACTAAATGAATATTAATAAAATTAGAAATAGAAAATAAAATAATATATTTGATAATTTAATTTTGTTTCAAAACATGTCGTGTAAAAAGTGATGATCTAATGTAAATCGAACATTTCGATGAGAACATTATTTAATATATTTTAAATATTTAAATGCTAATTACAGTAATATTTTAATATTTAATAGGAATTTTATTGTGATTGTGACTGACAAGATTTAAACAAATATTATTATTTCGTTATCTTGAGGGATTGTATGTCATTCTTAAGAATTCAAATGCTAGCAGCAACACACGTCCGCCATCATCAACAAAGTTACTTGAATTCCGGCTAAGCTAAACGGCTGATAGGGACCTATGACTGGGTCACTTGTCGCATTCAGACATTGTTAAAGGTTGTTTTCAGTCTTAATTTTTTCGTCTAGAGGAAAGTTATTGTTGAGTGAACAGCTTAATTTGTCAGGATCGTTGTTTTGTATTACAGATTAATCATAAACTGACTTGTATATTGCAATTAAAGCTTTGAAACGTTTCCTAACATGCTAATTTTAAAGGTAAATCATTCATTACAAGGAAGCCCTCGTTATCTGACACAGCCTTAATTTTTCTTTCTATAAGTGAGGTCTTCTTAATATTTTCTGGCAGAAACGAAAATCGATAGCAGTGCAGCACAAACAGCCAAGGCACATGCGATTTGTGTGTGACTGGGACAACAATTTCATAATAAATATTAACCTCATGAAGTTGCAGAGAATTCTTGGACTATAAAATGACTCATTTTTTGTCTGTCCTCAGGTAAACCCTGCTGAAACTGAAGACACGAGGATCACTTGCTTCTTGATGAACAGGATTAGGATGCTGGCAGCAGAGAGTAAGTGTGGTTTAATTCCGTGCATGCAGTAAGTTGTGGAGTACAGTCCGTAAACCTCGTCAGTGTGATGTTTATGTACGTCTTTCTAGATGTCCAGATATGCCCCCCAGACTTCCAGCAACTCTTCATTATTTTAAGTGATTTTGTCAGAAGGAAAACCAAAAAATGTTAAATGCATTGCAATTTTGCTTTTTTAATAGTCATTCTCAGACATTTTAAATTTGCTGGACTTCAAAGAATCATTTTCTAGTGAATTATGTACGTTTACTTTGCTCTCTGAGAGTTGAGACCAAGATTAATTTTGTGTCCACGTGTACCTTGCGCCTCAGTCACAAGTGACGAGGATGAGGTCTGTCTGATGGTCCCCCAGGGTAGACACCCATCCCTCTTTCGGGAAGACTCGATGAGAGCCAGGCTGTTTAACGACGTCTTCGTTAAGAAGAATGTTTTCCGGTGACCAGCATGCAAATCCCAGTTTTAAACACTGCAAATAGCAATCAGTAATGCATTGCGTAAGAGACACTGGTTTTTCCAACTGGAAGTGACTCTTAAACTGAATTTGGAATTTGATCACGGGCAAGAAAAATGCAATTTCAAAATTACAAACTCTTATTACAGTTAATTTTTTTTAACTAAACTAACTCTTTTCTTTACGTAGTAATACTTAACTCCTGAAGCTGTTTCTTGAAATAACGTCACATGAGGAATTTAACAGACCATTTGATGCAGTCGTGAATTGTTACAGACACGGAACTCAAAAACCAAATCTTGTTTGAGCGCCGGCAAGGGGAGAAACACAAAGTCAGTCTCCGAGCCGTCAGAGAGGAGAAGGAGAAACTGAGGAAGGAAAGAAATCTGCAGGCTGAGAAAATCAAGCAGCTGCAAGCAGAAAGTATGTTTGCTCTCATTCTATTTAAGTACTAAGTCAAAGATTACAGGCTGCAAATTGCCTCAGTATGAAATTCTGTTCTTTACCATGTTCCTGTATGTCTCATGAGATATCCAGATATTCTCCTAGGCATTTTGTTCTAGTTACCTTCAATATTTTGTCTTCGCCCTGAGTTGCAGACTAATTTATGTACCCAAAGAAGAAGAGAGTTTGCTCTCATATTTTGACCTCGAGCCTTAGGAGGTGAAAGGCATTAAAGTTTGAAATTATCCATTTCACAAAACATTTCGGTTGCAATCTCTGACCTGAAGAAGGCAACTCCATTGTTAGTCGAAATGTGGGATAATTTTCAACATTATCAGCTGCCACTCTTTACACCTAAGGCTGCATGAGACATGGGTTTCTGGTCTTCGGAAAACCCTCTCGTCTTTTTCCATCTTTACATTCGTAACAGTTTCGAAAGACAAACTTTCTTGTTTGTTAACATATAGTCAAAAGAGGAATTTTACTATCTAAAATAATTATCGATTGTTACAGACTTTGCTGCAACACAGCTAATTGAGAAGCTGAAGGCAATGAAGGATGACAAAAATCAGGTACGTTTAAACTTTCTGTTGCATTGTGGGGCATGGCTCTGAGTTATTCTGTGCATTAATGAACGATTCCTTGAAATCATAAATACTAAACAGTAACTGAAAATTGTCAGATATTGGAAAAATGAAGAGGTAAGTGCTTTCTAAGGCGTGTAAATAAAAGTGAGAAGTCAAATCCATTTCGGACTGAATCATTTGTTGAAGAGGAGGAGAAGGATTTCATCTGTAGCTGTCAGAGTGTAGTTTGTAGGACGAAGTATAGCTTAAGGCAGTTACTCGGTGACTCGCGATGTCGATGGGGTCGGACACGAGGATTCCCTGTCAAAAGAGAGGGTACCCAAGGCTTTTACGGATGAAATAGCATAATTTGGGTTTATCATCTTTCACTGATGATGCAGTTGTGAACATATAAACTGTGATAGAAAATAATAAAGTGAACAGTTCTACGTCAACTGCAGCAGAAGAAATGTTGTATTTTTTGTGAGAGGTGATGAACACAACACCTGGAGCCTAATTTCAGTCATGTACTGTTTAGGGCTTTATACATACAGGTCTGTTATTATCTGAGCTGTAGGAAGCATCGAGTAATGTATTAAATGCATGATTAAAGCCAGAAAATGGAAAAATTGTACGTAATACTGTGATCAAAACAACATTTAAGAGTGAACACTTTTGGTTAATGTTGTGTTGCTTTGGTGTCATTCACAGCAGCCTGCAGCAAGGCCAGCCACTGAAACTACAAACACCATGAGCACCAGGCCGGTCATTGAAATAAAACTCAATGAGGTGAAACTGGCGAGATGTGAAAACGCCTGGCGACCTGGGCGAAGGAAGCCGGCGACCAACGAGCAGGCTGCCCAGACTCAGGTATGTTCCTGGCATTCATTTAAGGACAGGATCCTGGAAACAGTCAATAATGCTGTATCTGCCCCAATGCAAGATGGCTGAAAGGAACAGTCCTGCTCTAAGTCTACTCTAACTAGCTAGGTGGCTTATTGAAACTGAAGGTTCATCGCCAAATTAAGGAACAGGCAAAATTGTAGGTCTATATTTTAATCTTGATGCTCTTAAAGATCAGACATTTCGATCTGAGAAGCTGCAAGCATTTCCGGAATTCGTCTCCTCCTAATTTCCTCATCACTTCTTATTGGAACTTTGCCACACTAAAAAATAAACTTTCTTTTTGCTTACTCTTTGATTTTAGAAGCAATCCAAGTGTTTAATTGCATATAATGAGTATGCATTGTAATTATATTTCTCAATAGACATTGGCTTCTCATGACAACAGACTTCTTCTTCGGTGTAGACAAAACGCGGCTGGACGGCGCATGCAGAGCAACTGGTTCTAGGTTTTAATCATCTCTATGAAGGCTTTAAGGAAGTAAAACATGTTTCGCTTTATTTCTGTGTTTGCGTTCTGTCAGATGATGAGAGGGAACTTGATGTTGCAGGAGCTGTTAAAGAAGGCTCGCAGTTTGCTCAACAAACTCACGCCTGACAAGTTTGACAAACTAGTTTCACAAGTCCAGGATCTGCCAATTGACAGCAGCGATCGCCTGAAGGGCGTCATCGACCTCATATTTGAAAAGGTGAGGCACCGGTCTTTAGCAGCTGATACATTCAGACAGAGACGTCATATTGATAGAAATTCCCTTCTTTTGTAACTTTGCAGCTCAATTTCTTAAATATTGAAGTTATCCTCAGTGTAGTATTGGAGACGTTGTTACTGTTCACTATGATAATAATCTTAAAAAGCAGTAAGCTGATTGTTCTCTCTTTAAATTCACCTCCAAGCTTAGAATTTATCTGCTCTCATCTAAAAATGTTTATCTTATGCAAGAAAATTGAGGCTGTCATGAAATGTGTCTTGCATCTGACTGAGATTTTGAGTTTCTCAGGTTTAAGGGATAAAGATTTACTTTTGTTGAAGCTTCATTTAGGTGGCCATCATTTCATAAATTTAGTTTATGTAACGTATGCTCAACAGAGTTGTTTTTCATAAATATAACATGAGAGCAAAGTGATAATGTTGTGTGTTTTTATGTGCAGGCTGTTGATGAACCAAAGTTCACAGAGATTTATGCACGAATGTGCAAGGTTCTCTCCAGCATGAAAGTTCCGGCAGAGCGTGGGAACAATGGCGAACCAGAGGTCACCTTCAGGAAGTTGCTGCTAGGTCGATGCCGGGCAGAATTTGAAAAGAATCCTGAAGCAGAAATAAATCTAGAAGCCACACAGAAAGAGATTGAGGAAACAGCAGACCCAGTAAGTGCTTCTCTAATGTCTTTGTCTACGGTCATATGTTACTACGCTTCTGTCCACTGATTGGGAATAGCTCCGTCTGCTTGATCGAATGGAATAGTTGTCTCCTCCCTTTTTGCTTGAAGATGAATATCTATCATTTGAAAAATTATTATTCAATATGTTGTTCAGGTTTTAAGACTTCTTGAAAGACAAGAAAGAGACATAATTGATAAAGACTGAATGTAGAATGCACATAAACTTAATTTAAATTATTATGATATAAATGGTACCTCAAGATGAAAAAACATTTTCCTAACTTCTTAGGTTAGTTTAACTTCCTATAATGAGCACTTAATGTACTCATTTTTTTCAAAATGTTGTAAACTCTCATAATAATGGACTCCGGCTGCACTCGACATTTCTCATTAGGTCATGGCGTTCTTTTGGGGGCATAAAGGCAGGGGGCTTCTTGACCGGCTGAGTATCGTGGACACAAACTTTAAAATGCAAACTTACATATGTTGAAAGCTGTGCATTAAAGAAGGGCTCTTACAAGATACCATCAAAAAAGGCGATTTCTAATCTTTTCTACTTATTTTTTCTGCAGGCAAAGAAAACCGAACTACAGCAGGAACTGCGAAGGATACAAATGAAATCAATAGGAAACATCAGGTAACTTACATTTTTCTTTGTGATTTTGAAGCTCTACATTTGATTCATCAGTGACTCTGAAAGTAGTGAACTTAAGAGTTGTGAATTAGGACAAGCCACTGAGAGGAAATTTGAAATGTTAATGGGTTCTTGCCCTCCAGTATGCAAGTGTTCCACAAAACCCAGGACCAATTTCTAAATGTGCTTCATAATGCTGCTGCTTACATGATCACACACTATCATAAAGTCTCCACTTCCTCGGTATTTCTTCTTCTTGGTATTTGCATCGTGAAATGGCACTGATGGCTTACCTCCATACAGAATCAAATGCAAATTACATAAAAATAATTATTTAATTTGAAATTTTCAATATTCTGTCTCAGCTGTTTTATATTTATAAACAGATACAGATTTTTACAGGACCACGTACAGAAATATTATATTTCACCTCAAAAATATATATCACACACAAGACACTGATTAAATTCCATCTATTTAAACAAAAGTTCTCATTATTTTAAGGCACAAATCTTTCTGTAACTTGTAGAGGCAAAGAACCTCGTTTCTCTTCTGTTCTTTGGACTTTTACTATTGTCTTAACTCAACCCAAGTGATATATTCTTCACTATGTTACAGGTTTATTGGCGAACTGCATAAAGCAGAAATGCTCGCCACAAGCACCATGCAGCATTGCATTAAACGTCTCCTTTCCCAAGAAGACGAGCATTCCTTGGAGTGCCTCTGCACACTACTAATGACAGCCGGAAAGGATTTCGAGAGCAAGAGCCAAGTAAGTTTGTTTTCATTTTTTAATACTTTTAGTTTTAATTTGCAGTTCTCCTACCGTGTAATTTATTGCCTTCCTTTGGGCTCTATAATGACCACAGGTTTATACGGAAGATACAATGCAAAAAGCAGTAAGTGTGTCCCTTTGAACTCACTGACTTTCTGGCTTCCATTTTGTAACATGCAAGTTTTCTTAATTGTTATACATTCTTTGCACAAAATCATAGTGAGAAGGCATTATGGGCTGGTCGCACCTTCTCGTCCATCTGTCTTTCCAGTCCATTCAATTCGAGAACCAATGGACAGACTAGGATGAAATTTGATATGGAGTTTGTGGTATTCTGCACGACCTCGCATAGTCCTATTTTGAATATCCTCCTAGGTAGAAAGTCAGGTGCTGCAATCTGGTGGCCAAATTGGGAACTGTCACAGAAGGTGGATTCGATGGTTGAAAGTGCACATTGTAAAGAACGCGTGAGGATGTTGCATCTATTCTGATATGAAATACCTTTCTGAGATCGCTGACAATATTCTGAATAGTGTTTCTGTGTGATAAATGATCACCTTGACATGTTCTTCTGAAATTCTTCATACTCTTCTACACTCTTACATGTTTCATATAAAGACGTGTCATGCCGTGGCTTCAAGTTGTCCCCGTCTAGTGCGACGGGAATCTTGCTCAGTATTTTGTTACACTTTTACGTTTCCTCTCATCACCTCTGCTGAATCATGTCAGAATTCACTCAGTCCTGACAGGACAAAGCAGGAATCTGATCGAAGGGCCATGTCTAGGCTCAGCCACCAAAAATCTCGGTTTATGCCTTTGTTTAGATGAGACACATACTTACGTTTTGTTCGAGACAGCAACCTTCAGCTCTCAATTTAAATTTACACGCGCCTTCCCACACAGCAAGTTCTATGTGAACTACATGAGTAGTGGCAGAATTTTCTAGTTTTATGTGTAGGCTTATAAGCGTAAGAAGTTAATTATGCCCATGAAATGTGACTTTAAATTTTTGTTTTCTTGCAGGATCTGTCTGAGTTCCTTTGTGGAATGAAGGAAGTAACAAATAAGAAGGCGGTGATCTCTAGCAGAATAAAGTTTAAGATCGACTACGTCATCGACCTGAAGCAAAGCAACTGGGCTCCAAGGAATGGACGTTAGATGAGATTTTTTAAATAAACAAATTATTTAGTTTTTTTGTTAAATACTTCAGTATTTAAATAGTAAAATAGTTTAGTTCTTTGTTAAATATCTTAATTGTTCACATTTGTTAAATAAATAAATTATTTAGTTTTTTTGTTAAATACTTCGGTATTTAAATAGTGAAATAGTTTAGTTCTTTGTAAAATAGTTCAATTGTTTAAATCTTGAAATTGTTTATTTTTTGTTAAATAGTTTAGTATTTAAATAGTAAAATAGTTTAGTTCTTTGTTAAATATCTTAATTGTTCACATTTGTTAAATAAATAAATTATTTAGTTTTTTTGTTAAATACTTCGGTATTTAAATAGTGAAATAGTTTAGTTCTTTGTAAAATAGTTCAATTGTTTAAATCTTGAAATTGTTTATTTTTTGTTAAATAGTTTAGTATTTAAATAGTTACACTGTTCAGTTTTTTGTTAAATATCTGAATTATTCACATTTGTTAAATAAATAAATTATATAGTGAAATAGTTTAGTTCTTTGTAAAATAGTTCAATTGTTTATTTTTTGTTAAATAGTTTAGTATTTAAATAGTTAGACTGTTCATTTTTTTTTGTTAAATATCTGAATTGTTCACATTTGTTAAATAAATAAATAATTTAGTTTTTTTGTTAAATACTTCAGTATTTAAATAGTGAAATAGTTTAGTTCTTTGTAAAATAGTTCAATTGTTTATTTTTTGTTAAATAGTTAAATTATTTAATGTTTTCTGAATTGTTTCTAATTAATATATTTAAGAATATTTAATAAAAAACATGTTCATAAACTTTCCTGTTATTATTTTAGCAAAGTAATATTTCAACGAACTTGTCGCCCTCATTGCACTAGTGGTTAATGTCGTCGCCACTGGACCCAAGGTACGCGAGTTCAAACACTGCTGAGGTTGATGGAATTTTAAGGGGTGATAAAAATCCATAGAACAACTTCCTTCGGAAGGGAACTAAAGCCGGCGGTCCCATGCCGTAGATTTATGGCACAAAAAACAATGAACGACATGTTTCCTAAGCAAAACTCCCTGGCAATTTCTCACACAAGTCTCTCCTGATTCCTACTAGTTGGCTATAGCAGACAAAAATAAGGATTGAGTAGAAATTGTACAGAGGCAGTGGGCTGGTCGCTCACTACTGACAAATGCACACTTCGAAAAGACCAGGAAGACAGAATATCCTATCTGCATTACTATCGAAGAAGGAGTGCAGATATATAAAACTAAACACGGACTGAAAGATGACTCTACCGAGTACGGAGCTCCATTAAACAAGAAGGAATGGTCTCATCCAGCGGAAAGAATAACTCTTGATGAAGTGAAAGACTTCAATAAATACACTGTGGAAATCTATATAGATGGAAGTAAACACCAGGGAAAGGTGAGTGCTGCCGCTGTTATCTTCAAAAATGGAGAACTAATTCATAGCTTAAAAACCTAGTTACCCGATCATTGCTCAAACAATCAAGCTGAGCAGATCGGAATTCTAGAGGACTTGGATGCAGTAACAACTTTAAGGGAAATCAGCATTGAGGAAAGAATAGTAGCGGTGTACACAGATAGTCCAGTTTCTCTCGATCTACTAAAAAACAACTTCAAACATGGCTTTGTAATATCTGAGATAAGAAATAGATTAAGCAATCTCAAAGATCAAAATTGGACTATTCATTTTGGGTGGAACAAGGCACACATCAGAATTTTCGGTAATGAAATAGCAGACAGATTAGCGAAGGCAGCAGCAGAAGATGGTGGAAATGTAGCACATGCAAAGAAGCCTTTAAGTACAATTATTAAAGAAACAAAGGAGGAAGGGATTATAAAATGGCAAAATGAGTGGAGCGCCACCAATAAAGGAGCAGTTTGCAAGAAATTCTTCCCAACAGTGTGACAAAGAATGAAGCTAAATATTGAAATAAGCCCCAAACTGACAGCAATAATGACTGGACATGGCAAAAACAAATCATATCTACACAGGTTTGGGATCATTGACGACCCAAGATGCTAATGTCTGAAAGCAGCACAAACAGTGGATCACCTCATCTATGACTGCGATAAACTACAACAACCAAGGCGGAACTTAACAGATGCAATAGTCAAGAATGGTGGCACATGTACAGTGTTGCATGAAGAAATTGTTCAGAAATGTTTAGGTCATTTTAATAAATTCATTAAATCCATTGATTATAATACAGTTTAGCACAGGAACATAGGTGCAAACGGTGGCAATGGATCATGATATTAAAGTTGTATACTCTATTGAAGTGTTTTATATTAATGCATGTAATATTGCAATCTTGTAATGGGGCATGCTGAATAAATGTAAATAAAAAAAGACAGAATACTTTAACTTGGTATCGCAAATACACGAGTGTGTGTACTGAAATATTTAGCAATAATAGTCTGGTGTGGGGGAACATTTTTTATTCCAACATTCTCAAGATAACAAATGATCGCTGCTACTTACACTACATGACTGAAACTTCGGCCTCTGAATAGGAGATCCAAAACAACCCAAAAGGCTCAAAATTGTATTCACTTTTCGCTTACGAACGACATGCTTAATTTGGCCCACAGTTTAACAACGCACCCGTCCGCATTTGTCTTATTACCAGTCATATTTCGTTCTATGTAGGATTTGAGGTTGTGGTGATGCAAGCAATTTTTACTTTTTATTTTATCATACAAGTATGAAAGCCTATCTCAGTGTTCTGCCAACTTCTCACTGGAGTCGGCTTGCGTGTGTAAAAATATAAACAATTAGTCCTATTTAATGACCGCAATAAAATAATGATTGTCTGGCTTGCCACTTTGAATCACAAGATCTAAAATCACGACACTAATAAATATTTCACTTACACTTACAGTATCATCATGGCACTACAGACTAATTATTCCATGCTGACATTAAAGACACAAGTTATTCTCATGGGTGATTTTAACACACCTCGTTTTGACTGGAAGCGCGGTCTCCCTCTGGCTAACTGCCATTATTATTCGAAACTCAAGGGAGATGCCATCTACACCTCCGCGTGTCTTCTCGACCTCAGACAATGCATGGAAACTGTTGGCAGCAGTGGTCTCCTAGACCTTGTATTTACGAACTTCAGTGAGTTGGGTACTAGCTTTATTGATACTTTTATTGTAAAGCCGGATGTTTACCACCCACCTTTTGTTATTAATGTCTCTGGAAACAGGTATAAGAAATTCCGCACTTTCCTACCGTAAATTTGCATCTGGGGATTACACCCTGTTGTATAGCATTCTGTCGAGTTATGACTGGTCATATATGTACAGTATCACCGCTGTCGATGATGCTGTCGCTAGCCTGAGCTCGGTCGTTTTACATGCTATAGATAAGGCTGTTCCCCGCGGGTTTACAAGAAAATCAAAATTCCTCCGCTGGTTTTCGAGTGCCTTACGGTACTACATCTGGAAGAAAGATTTCTTTTACAGACGTTTTAAAAAGAACAACTCTGATTATTTTTATAGTAAATTTTCCTTCTATCGCAAGCTAGTGAAGGCTACAATCAAGTCTGACAGACATATTTGGTTGAAGTCGATTGACGACAATTTAAAGTCGCAACCCAAGCAATTTTGGAAATACGTGGCGTCACGTAGAAAAAGAAATTCCACCTGTACTCAGCTTGAGGTTAACGGCACTCATTTGGCTGAACCCCATTCTGTTGCCGATGTATTTGCTAACCATTTTCAGTCGGTCTACAGTACCTCTTTAGGCGTATCCCCTTCCCCTGTGGAGTCCTCTGACTTCTTGTCTTTAGCCCCTATATCCGAATTGGACATTTGTAAAGCAATTCGTCGTCTGAGACCTTCCAAATCTGTCGGACTTGATGACATTCCTAGCTTTGTTATAAAAGGTTGTTCGGAGATCTTTGTTCCTGTTCTCAAGCACATCTTTAATCTAAGTTTAGCACAGAATTATTTCCCTATTTTATGGAAACAGGCAGCAGTAGTTCCTGTTTTTAAAAAAGGTAACTCTGCCACTGTTAGTAACTACCGACCCATTTCTATACTTAATACTTTATTATTATTTATGATCATGTCTCACATTACATAAAGTCTAAATTAAATCCTTGTCAGCATGGTTTTACTAAATCCAAATCTACAGTTACTAATCTCGTAACTTATCTTGATTTTATTAACCCAATAGTTGGCTCCCAGAGTCAAGCTGATGCTGTTTATTTTGATCTTAGCAGTGCGTTTGATCTTGTCCCTCACAATCTATTACTCAACAAGCTCAGTGCTTTTGGGCTCTCTGATGGTTATGCACACTGGTTTCGTAGTTACTTAACCAACAGACAATCCCAGGTTTGCGTTTCTGGAACTCTTTCGTCTCCTTTTGTAGTCCTCTCTGGAGTTCCACAGGGATCTGTTTTGGGTCCTCTACTTTTCAATTTGTTTATTGATGATATATGCCAAGTAATTAATCATTCTAAATGCCTTCTTTTCGCTGATGATATCAAAATTTTTCGTGCCATTAAATCTACCAACGACTGCAATCAACTTCAAACTGACATTGACTCTACAAGGTTGGTGCACTGCTAACTTCATGAAACTCAATATTAGTAAAACTACAGTAATTTCCTTCTCCAGGAAAACCACTACTTTGATCTTTGATTACAAACTTTTTCATTCCTCCATAACACGTACCGATACCATTAAAGACCTGGGAATATTTATAAACTCCAAGCTCCGATTTCACAACCATGTTGACCACATATTTGGGTCTTGTTCGCACATTAACCTTTTCGTTCTCTTCTTTCGATTGCCTGTATATGTTATATGTAACCTTAGTTAGATCCAAGCTCGAGTACGCCTCGGTCGCTTGGAATTCTATTACGACTACTGATGCCAACAAACTGGAACGTATCCAGCAGAAGTTTGCAGCCCTTTGCTACTATCGTTTCCTCCCCCAAGTGCATTACAGCTATGCTGATGCGTTAGAGTATTTAAAACTCCAGACCCTGCGTAAGAGAAGGCATTGCAGTGATGCACTGTTCCTTGCGCAGGTTTACCGCGGTTTTAAATGCTGTCCTTCCCTTCTGGAAGCTGTCGGTCTCCGCATTCCTGCTCGGAATCTGAGAGATTTTTCTATGTTCAGTTTTAGCCCTTTGATCAAAAACAGTCCTTCTGCTAGATGCGCATCAGCTGCTAATGTCATCTGCAGGGATTTGGACATATTCGAGACGAAAATTGTCACACTTCTTCACATTTTATAATAGTATAATTTACTTAATTGATTCATGTTATTTTTACAAATATCCTAATGTAGTTAGTAGTAATTTTTTGTGTATTTTTTCCGTATCAATGTATTTTATATATTGTTTGTTTTACCTTTTATGTTTTATTGTGTTTGTGAGTTTATCTCTGTGCTGTATCTGTAATTGGCCATCAGGCTGTTGATACAGCACACAAATAATAAAGAATTGAATTAAAATCAAATTAACACCCACCATCACTGCATAATTCCTACATTATAGTCATCTCATTTAAAAGACACATCCAATGTTAGATAGAGGTCTGTTTAAAGTGTTTTATTCACGGCACTCCCAGTATTGAAGAACATATACTCATAGCTGAGTAGGTAACACACACACAAAGCACGTTAACTTTGTTAATTGAAGTATCATTACGCAACTCTCTAACACATAAACGGAACAGACCTAGTGACACCTACAAACACAATCTGCTTTAAAAATAAACAATTCGGAGTTCTGCAATGTAAACAGCGATTATTTACTTCAGAAACATTAACCCTTGTAATGGCCGAGTTGTCTTCTTTGGTTTACCACTGAATGTTCAAATATTATTTAGGCGACTTTAAGCTATAAAAATTGAGTATCTTATTCATGCTGATGTGGCTACAAAACACTTGCACGAGAAAAATGCAAATAAAAATTTTAAAAAATTGTGAATATAAGAAACGTATAAGAAAAAGAAAGGTCTTTACCATTCTTTTAAATAAAAAAATGGTTGACCTCAACATGAACTGAAGAAGAAGTGAATTGTACCAAAATCACCCACAAACTGCAATTTTCATAAACACAACTGCAGTGACGGTGGAAGACCATTTGAAGATTCTGGAAACTAGATAAAAATGTTATTCAATGTTTTTAGAAAAACTATTGTCAAGAAGAACATTCATGGAGAAACTAAAAACATTAAAACATGGGAGACATTACCAACCTATATAAAACCCTGAGAGTGAATATAAGGAAAACAAAATGCACACTGGGAACTTTTGTTTTGCAATATCATTTTTACCCATGGTTAACGGCTTGTAACAATCTGAGAGAAACTGATTTGCTGGCCATAATTGATCTTCCACAAATGTTGAAATGTTTTGGATTTCGGGGGCCTTTAACAAACTTATGACTTACATGCTTCATGAAAAGAAAAGAAAAACACGAATCTTACGCAAAACATGTACAGTACAGGCAGGTCATTCTTTATTTAAGTCTCCAAAGAAATTATGAGCTTCTGGAGATCCAACTTACATTTAGTAGTTCAGAATATAATAAAGGAGTTTATAAAAATTAAGAAATATTGAAATGGGTGACATGACTTGTCTGCTGCCAGATCAAGAACTACCATTTGGAGGTCATGAATTATCTGAGTTGCCCCTTGACAGAAGTAATCGTAAAGAATATTTCAACACTGCTAGAACATTATGAACCTCTGCTGAATGACCTTTTTCAAAGGCACATCTCTGGCCATTGAAAATAATTTGTTAAAAGCCCTCCATGAAGTGTTGCTAGTTGACATTTCAAGACAAATTCAGGAACCGCCTAATATTGGATGAAACTTCTGATTTTCATTTTCTCATGAGGTACATTCATGTTAGTAACAGGTCTTTCTGCTCAAACCCTTTCTCTCTGTGTTCGCAAATTCTTACATTTTGGTTCATACATTACAGACAGGTCTGGGTATAGATTTTATTCACAAAATAAGAGAAATTCAAAGTCACGTGCAAAATGAACATGACACACTTCTCAATTTTCTAACAAAAACCAGGGAAATGAAGAAGGCAAAACCTGACACAGAAAATTCTGCAGAAGAGAAGTACAGAAAACTTTTCTACAAAATTACTGCTACTTCATAAGTGAGAAATTTTACAAATATAAGTTTAAGGCTGCCTTTCCTAAACAGCATACACAAAAACTGCCCGTGTATTTTTTACATTCTACTCTTCATGAAAACCTTGAAACTAACAGTAGTCCGAGCTGCTGATATTGTTGAAAATAAGCCATAGCACTGAATGGGGCAAACCAAAAAATTAAGCAGACATCACACAAAATATCATTGCTGGGTAAAAACTCAGAGCACTGAGAAATAAACAGTCCATTCTTCTCTGTCATTCCAGCGCATGGCGCACGACGGCACAAACCTTGTGTTTTGAGTCACTAAATTCAGTAACCGATACTAAGACGAGAACAAAAGTATGATCTGAGACTGTTGAAAATATAAGTACTGCAACAGTGTTTGTCGGCATTACTGTAAGTGGTTACACAGGCGGTTGAAATTAACGGATAATGAAAAATATTAAGAACTGATGGTTTCAACAGAATAAAACTAATGAAAAGACACAGACATTTTTAAGATAACTGGAACTGAAACAAATGAGAGGCCTCTGAAACAACCAAGATGTCCTTGGAAGGACATCAGACACAGTATGGAAGAGACTGGAATAATGTTTACATATTTCTCAATGTGAGATTACAGACTGCAGTGCACTTTTATGCAACACTACAAAGGTGAAATGATGTACAGAAATTAGAGGAACAGAGTTTAAGTACGTGAAATTTGAGGTTCTAACAGCATTTTGAAGATGTTGATGCCAGAAAATGCTGTGAGAACTTGAAGGGAGACAAAAGTTCCTATGAAGTGTTTACTCCCACCATTGTCAGGGCTGATGATGTAGGCAGTAGTTTCTCTTAAGTGTAAGCAGTTACATGGCTTAACAATCTAGAATACCAACATCGATACGGAGTTCCACTGTCAGGACACACATGAAATTGTAGAAATATTGGTTAACGGATGACGTAAGTATCTCACCTGGTCTTTGAATGGTGCAGTATGAGGTTCACGTTTGGGTGTAGAAGCAAATGGGTCACTTGATTCTTGCACCATTCGATTCACATTCTGTTCACAAAAAGAAGAAAAACAAAATAACACCAGCAGTCAGTTCCATGCAACAGTTTGTTCAACAAACACATTCACACTTCTTATGGAGTGTTCTCACTACGATAACTCAACTCAAGTTTGAAGCAACTGTTCTTGAACTTGGCATTTCACATTCAACTGAAATATCCACCTCCTTCTGGTTGTGTCACAACCTGCTGTTAAGTCGTGCAACTAGAGTCTTTTCTGACTCACTGCTACTCACACCTGAGGACATTTCACCTGCTTCAGTAGGAAAAGTCGACCTGGAATATAATTTAATGATGAACTCAGCAACCAAGAGTTGGTTCTGTGACCTGATTTGGTTCAGTTTCAATTGCTTCAGTGCAAACACTCCCCAGATACTAAACACCAATCACAACTGACCTTCAAGAAAGAAAATGGAAAACAAGAATCTAACAAAATATACGTGGCAACACAGAAGTTCCCAGGTCTTTTATTCACTCCCTTAGTTCACTGTAGTTTTTGACAACACTTAATAAGACTTTGGGTAAACTGCTCAACTTCTTCCTGGCTGCTTTCGAACTGCGAGCTCTCCCAGTGAGGGAGGGTTTGCAGAATTACATTTATCAGTGCACTGGTGTGACCCTCCACATGGCTGGTTAATATTTCTGTTATGGGCACTGTCAAATGATTACTGCAACAATTTTATAGGATTAAGGTAGAACACGAGTCAGGAAACCAGGAACTGGCCCATTATCACAGAATACCACTGTAGTCAACACAGAACTAGAACATCGGTACACCGCTGATGATCACAACACACACTGGGCCAGCGGAACAACAGTATACAAGCAAACACTAAACATATATTACAATAAGAAATAATAAATGACCACCCCATAATAATAAATGTTTAATGTTCCATGTAAAGCTGGTCCCAAGTTTACTTTTAGCATTATAAGGGAGAAACATCAGAACCACATTTCACACGGCAACAATAGATTTTATACAATCCACAGGCCATCCCATATTTTAAATTATTGATTTTAATTCTGTATCGTTTTTATTCTAATACTGCAACGTTCTGCGTTACTGTTATTATCGTGAAGGGAAGCAACTGCCTGTCTGGAAATGCGTCCCATAGAAACCTGATCTTACAGCCCACAAATAATGCGAAGCAACTGACACTATTAATCTAGTGTCTGAGTGAACGAAATATCTCTGAGAAAAGTGTTCAGTGTCATTTTGCCCACCATAAATCCCTAATGGACTATCTTGGGTTTCAACCCGGGCTCCCACATTGAGAACTCGGCAACTAACCACATGAGCTGTGGACTTTTTCTAAGGTCAGTTGATGAATACAGCCTGCCATGATGGAATTATACTTTTGGGAATAAATTCAAGGTTGCAAATATGACCTAAGTGTATCTTTAATCTCAATCTGTAAATGTAATATAATATTATGCATGTTCTTCAGCTTTCTTGGCGACTGTGTACAATAAAATCCTTTCGGGCTATCAGCCGCATCAACTGGTTAACCACTTGACGTGGCTGATAGCCCGAGAGGATTTTATTGTAATGTAATACATTTAACATCACATAATTTTGTTCACTGATGTATATTATTGTGACAGACAACACAAAATCCATTCCATAATAATAATTTTTGGTAGAGCCTAAAACTGGTTGAAGCCTGTAGCCATTTATCTTCTAAGCAGTTTGTTGGTTTCTTGTCAATTTTTCAAACATACGTAATAAAATATCACTGATTGTGTGAGGCAATAATAAAAAGCACCAATCTCTAACTTTATAATTTACACTGCATATATCAGATACAAGCTTAAAAACCAATGGAGGTTGTTATCACTGTGGTTGGGCGCTGCTCGTGGATTTCGTCCAGAGGAGGTGAAACAAATGAGAAACTGCAATACATATTACAGAAGTCACATCAAAGCAGGCAAATTAAAATGTACCGAAATATCCTTACTGCAGTGTTTATAAGACAACACAAATGTTATGTCTCTGAAAACATGATGATAAAATTGTACCTTCAATGTAAAACAAAGACCAAGCTCACGAAAATTAAACAACTCTCTGTGTTGTGTCTGACTCTGAATGTTCAATACAGCCTATCTCAGTGGCCATCATCAGACCTCACTCAACATAAATTTATTAACGTATAATTTCAGGTCCTCACAGTCATGAATATGAAGATGTGTTTCTTGTGGGCTGTCATGCCATCATGTGGCAGAAGTTTAACCACATTTCAGAGGTGCTTGCTGCCTGCATCATAATCTCCCTGATAATGGAGGTAGCATGCACCTCTGAAACGTCTGTAATCTTCTACAATATGACAGCATTACAACCGACAGGACAGCCACCTTCTTAAAAGGTATGTTTAAACATTTTCAACATGCTAAGTGGCCTGTCCCCTGCGAAATGAAAGGATGTCCAGACATCAAACAGCTGCAAATATATTGGAGGGCAGGTGGGGTGCTAGAAGCGCCTCACTGGAAAAGTGTTAGTACGTTACAAAATGTCACACGTGGCTAATGTCTGGACTAGCTGAGTAAATACTCAGCTTCTAGAAGAGACTGTACTTCAAGAAGTTAACAACCCATTATGTTACTGATATCAGTCTGCAGTTCACAGTCATGACCATTATTTTGCTAATACCTGCCATTTATATGCATTAAGCGAGTTAAAGAATAAGGCAGTGTGAATGTTGAATCATACCAGAGTTACAGTGCACAAATATCAGCGAAGGCCTAATCAAAACAGCGACATTTATATTATTATGTTACTTGAAGGCAACATGGCCCTCAGGTTCAGCACCTTTTCTAAAAGTAATAGAACGTCAAAAATTAAACATTATTCCCATGCAACACAAATTAAATGTTGCAAATTTTTGTACTGACCTTGAAAGTGAGGCTGAGTGCCTAGTAACTGAGGGTCTTCATCATCATCATCGACAATGTTGTCATCGAGAAGCAGGAAGTACGGCAGAAGTACCGCCTTTGACCTGATGTCATCCCACGTGGTGTGCTGTAGTACAAATCACAAGCTTTAATGGTATGGAACAGCATGCTTATTGCAGACTGAAGCCTGGCAAAGCAGACACGAGAGCACCTCAGTTTAAAAGACCCTTCAATTATCAAGCGAGCATGTACAAGGTTCATGAAATGAAGTCTTCTGTGTAAATACAAACTGTGCTCTTTGTAAGTGTTTTGCAATGCCGCATTTGCTGGGACGGAAGTTTCAAGTTGTCTGCTCATGTACTGAGAGGTTTACTCTGAAATTCTGACCTCCCAGCAAGTTTTGCAGTGTCTTCCTAAGCCTGTTAATGTATTTTATTATGTAACTACTGCCAATGCTTCCAGAATTATTGCACATGAGAAGTTTCATTAGGAGGAGCAATTCCCAGAGGGGCACAGAGCCTGGGTAAAGCAGTCTATGTGGGTCCATTCCATAAGATCGGCTTCCGTAAGTTTTACTTTACTTAAACTGTACATGTATTCCCGTAATTTTACGGGTGTATTAAAGGACGCACGTTTAATGATGAGGACCATAAGCTACCGGGTGTTTCCGAATTAATCTGCTGACTCTGTGTGGTTATAGAGAACTATGATTTTTTATTTATTCATAGTTTATTTAACGACGCACTTTCAGAAGCTCCGAGCATTAAATCCATTGATAAATCCTATTTTATTGTTTGGAAACACAAAACTAGCTTCGTTCTGTCGACTAACACGGATTCCACCAGATGTCTCAAAAGTAAAGTGCCGTACAATTTGTAGGGTTACCCAAATATCGGAAAGGTTTTTGTGGTAATATAATTTACCGCATTCGACCGGCGGATGAATAAAGCACGTAGTTTGGTGGATAAGAATAAAAAGTGTATGAAAATGCGCCCCACTGACAAGTTCTTGTGCACTCGAATGTTTTTGAAGCACTGGACTGACTACCAACTCCCGACAATTGGATTTTTCGCCTCAAAATCGAGAAATTAGGCTTTCTCTGGGGTGACGTCAGAGCCCTGAAGCTGCTGGTCCAGGCGGAGATAAGGCCTACAGAGGGAGGACTTCGAAGTTTCTACCCCCACGGCCTCCTTGACTGCGGACATTGGCCACGAGGGCTGAGATACACGTAGTTTGATGGGTAAACCAGTTAGAAGGCGTTCACCACGACTTATAAGGTAGTGTTTATTCTTGTTCCTTCAACGCTCTATCAACTGATAACGTTGCGTATCCATTATTTAAATATGACAGGATGGTTATGAATGATGGATCGCGGGGGTACATTCTGTGCCTGCTTTAAAGTAACTGAGAAGAACCAGGAAGCTGGGTTTAGCCGGTGCCAACGCGTTAGTTTACTGCGATTGGATGAAGCCGATATTTTGGGCGTGTTTTAAGAGGGGACAGGAATTGAATCTATTTTTTCTTTTAGATTATGGAGCCACAGATTTTCATTAATCTCACAGGCGGCTTCAAAAGGCGGATGCTATGTTTGTTATGAATTGTGAATGGGCCAGGGTGAATGTGAAAATGGATCTTAGGAACTGCTAAGGAATTTGCCTTCCACAAGGTGGGGATTGTGTCTTTGAACGAGATTCGAACTGAAAATCGCTTGGATAACCTCTCAGCTTTGTCTTGAGTACTTCGTGGTTTTACTTTCGTTAAGTTAGAGAATTTTCTGGGGTTGAATCCAATTCTGTCTCAGATAATTTGTTGATGCGATAATTGTTCCTGTGCTCAAGCGTCTTCACGCTGCGGCCTGCTTTACCCTCGGTGGTCACGGGATACAACGCTAGGTGGGCCCCAGAAACAGACTGAACGCAGAGAGAGGGAGGGAACTTCGCCCCGCAGCCCACACAAAACCAGCATCACGATCGACTATGGCCGCCAGATACGGAGTGTTTCGAAAAAGCATTCGCGGACAGCCGACAAGGGGTGATTCTCCGACTTGTGTGTTGGGCGTGTGGCTGACAATTGCCGACCGTGAGAATAAATTGTTCCAAAATGTTGGGAGTGGCCTCTGACTGGGACGGAATATTTGCAACGACCTAAGCTTGACTAAGCGCACTCAAAGATAAAAGACAAATGACTTGTTCTTATGCTCATTTGCTCTTTAACGCGATGCATGCAAAATAAGCATATGTCTATGTTGGCTAATATATGATAGGTGGGTATTATATTTTTCATATATGCCTACAATTTGGACTTGACAATTTTATAGTTGTATTTTGTGTCTTATATTAATCCACAGTTCGTTCCAGAATCTCTTCTCTTTTTTTGTCAATTTTAATAAAGAGAGTATTGTGAATTAGTACGCCGAATTCCGCTGGGCTGACACAAATTTAATTACTCCTTAAAACGGGCTGCAGTGCACTCTGTTCACGCCAGATTTAATGAAGAAATGTTGGCTGATTTGGTTACCGGATCAGAGGGACAGGTTCGTATTCAGCTCGTAAAAGTAACGTAAATGGTTTCACTGCCTCATTTCATTCGTGATCTTAAAATCTGTGTTCCCTACAGCGTTCTTTCACGCAGGCGAAACCTTTCGAAATAAAATCAATATTATTGTGCGGTAGCAGATGCACTCTATGGAGTACTCTTGGTACTATGAACAGAGGAGCGTTCATTCACTTTGTGCCATCTTTAGTATAATTGATGAAGTTCAGCCGGTTTTGGTAGCTCTATCAATAAAGTGAATCATCATTATTATCTACTTTACTCCCAGTTTCCGAAATTTGACATTTTAGACTACCAGATTCTTTTGACCGTATAATCAATGAAGTTTTGCCTAGAATTAGGAAGTTTAATCTTGAAACGGTATTTATGGATAGAATGTGCACGCTGATACTCCAGAGACCAAAGCAAGTTGCTTGTGCTTCTAAATGTCATACAAGGGAATGGTCCAGTTGATCAGGTCAAAAGGCGCTTGTAAGGCTGTGAAGGACTTGATAAATCACACACCCAATAAATACTAAATAGGAACCAAGAAGCATAGGACTTAGATCAACCTAAGATCTTCCACGCTTCTGTGACAGTTACAGTGCACAGATTTGTAGGTAGTTTTATCAAATGCATTTTGTGAGCTGTTTGAGTTCTGATATATGAGCCTGTGTGTCTCAGACATTTCTGAAGCCTTTCACAGTCTTACCAGCGTCTGGCCCACAGACTTCATTGGAATCTACGAGGAAATACGACAGTGCTGCTGTCATGTGTGTATGGTGGAATAATTTTGAACTGCACATTCCAATTTTGGACACATTTTGTGCAAATTTGTACAGTGTATTGGCAGCTCATATTTACCCATCAAACTACGTGTATCTCAGCCCTCGTGGCTAATGTCCGCCAATGCCTCAAAACAGTGAAGGAAGCTTTGGGGGTAAAAACTTGCGTCGTTAAATAAACCATGAATAAATAAAAGTGCATGGTTTGCTATAACCACACAAAATCAGCAGATTAATTCGGAAACACCCGGTAGCTTATGGGCCTCATCATTAAACGTGCGTCGTTTAATACGCCCGTAAAATTACCCCAGAAACCAACATCCGAACAGAGACTCGAACCGAGGACTGTTTTCGTGCCCGTGACCTTAGACCCCGTGATTTCCTCTCCGAAAGAAAGAATTTTGCCTTGGCGTCGATTTCTTCTCGTAGGTGCTTTCCCGTCAACAGAAACCATCCTTGTCGAGACTCGACATCAGTGTCGAGGCCTTCGTTTCCGAAATCTCCTCTTCGAAGCAAAAAACTCTGATCCCTTCTTCTGTCTCGCTTAGTTTCGGAGCCAGAGGAATCGCCCTTGAAGGAAATCGAACTCAGGACACTTCTTCCAGAGTTCTTACCTTCATGCGTTCTCTCACTATTCAAAATGAATAATCGGGATTCGAAGGAAGGAAACATTTTCCCTGTCGCAGGGGCGATGGGTTCAACAGCGCCCGGGCCCCTCAAAAACCGTCTTTAAAATTAAAAAATTTAAAGGTGATGAAAAGAGGCTTGAAGTAAATTTTGTAATTTAATTTGAACTTGTTTAAAATTATCGTCGTATTTTATTTTTTATTATTATTAGTGTTCTGTCTGACGACAGGTCCAAATGAACAGGATCCGTCCATCCTTTTCTCGGACTGGGACCTGTTCATATACGTTCATGGCAGATGATCCAGAAGTGGTTTGCCATTGCCTTCTTCTGTGTGTCAATGGAGTAATTGTTGGGATGCCTCGGAGAAACTTGTTTAATTTTAAAGACGATTTTTGAGGGGCCGGGGCACTGTTGTACCCATCGCCCCTGGGCGAGGAAAAGTGTTTCCTTGCTTCGAATCCCGATTATTCATTTTGACCAATGAGAGATCACAGGAAGGTCAGAAGTCTGGGGAAAAGTGTCCTGGGTTCGATTTCCTTCAAGGGCGGTTCCTGTAGCTCCGAAACTAAGCGAGACAAAAGAAGAGTTTTTTGCTTCGAAGAGGAGATTTCGGAAACGAAGGCCTCGACACTGAGTTCGAGACCCGACAAAGATGATTTCTATTGACGGGAACGCAACCGCGAGAAGAAATCGACGCCAAGGCAAAATTCTTTAGTTTCGGAGAGGAAATTTCGGGGTCTAAGGTCACAGACACGGATACACAGTCCTCGGTTCGAGTCTCTGTTAGGTTGTCGGTTTCTGGGGTAATTTTACGGACGTATTAAAGGACGCACGTTTAATGATGAAGCCCATAAGCTACCGGGTGTTTCCGAATTAATCTGCTGATTTGAAAAGGGCATAAAGAAAGAATTTCCTTCGTCTTATCTTCCCCCAAACTTCGATGCAATCTTAAGGTGGAAGTAAACACAAAAATCTGCTGTTTTGTTTAATTCAATCCTGTTCTCCTTTCCTTCTCTAATTTAAGGTATATTCACAAAATGAACACTAAAAACTGCAAATTAATCTCTTGTCCTTCTAACCCCTTCTAATTTGAATTATTTGGGCAGAAAGTAACTATAACAAGTAGCTAATTTAGACAGTAACATTTTCATGTTCATGCAGATGCCTGGGTGTTATGATGTAACAGTGTCCAGACTCACAGACAGTGTTTGAAAGTGAGATTTGAGGTTTTCACATTGTGGCGAGGATGATGTTCTTTTTGGTTCTGGTGCCATGTGGACTGGCTGATAGATACCAGTGTTTCGGAGAAGCATACTGTCTCCCTATTCAGAGCCGAAGTGACAATGCATTGTCCAAGTGGGAAATAATGTGCCCACAGTACATGTTACTTCATTTGTTTGCAGTATTTCTCTTCTACCAGTGGTTCTGTGTCCTGAGCTTCATACAGATTGTGAAGGAACTTGAGCTGGTGCATAAGATGGGTCACTATGAAGAAGGCAAACTGAATTTTCATAAATACCAGCGCATGAATGTACTGGAGCTTGGGGCAGAACGTTATCCAATGAGTGAAGATTTTGTACCAGTTGCAGACTTCAGTCGCCACTATAATAAGAAATCAATTAATGAGAATATTCGTTCAAGATTTAGCATAGATAGTGATTATAATAATGTAATGGCCAGACCTGTATATTAGAGTAAGTCCTTGCACATTTCAGTATGGAGCCAGGAAATTCAAATGAAGACATCTGGTTCTCTACAAAATGTTTGCACTGCTTTACTGTGCAGGTAACTCTTATAATTTGTCAGCACTGTCACCTTCTATCTCAGTGCATGTTTTCCAATGTCATGACGTCACTGTGTGGTCATGCTACATGCTGCACCTTCTCACTGAGTGTGAAATTTTTAAAAAGAGACAAGTCTGTGAGGAGACTTCTTTGTTTTCTTGCAACATATGTTTGAAATTACAATTCAGTAGTAGAAAATAGGTATATGCAGTGAACTGAGGGATGACTAACACAATTCCTCAGAGAACTATATAGGACAGAATATGTTGGAAAAGGGGATTAGAGGCTATCAACATGAAGATGTTTAAAACTGAAAGTTCTTTATTATTAAATAAAACCACTATTATACAGAAACTTTTACACTTACTGTCCAACTGGGTAGCAGTCCTTACAGTTCCAGCCTCCAACACATAAACAAAAGCTAAACCATGTTTTGCATTTTAAACAGCAGTGGAATTTTTTGTATGATATTACATGTTTGGCAAACCATGTATAATCATATTTTCCATGTTCAACCAATAATTGTCCATATTTATTTTCACACATATAATGGAATGTGTTCTTTTCTGTATGCCCATTTGTTAGAAATTAAAATTAATTGCAACATGTGTATTAATTTTTATAGCCAATAAAACTATTAAAATCTGTAATACATCACTGTTTATTTTATTTCAAACAGGTGAAACCTCTTTATTGTTAACAGTATGTTGTACTTTAAGTGTTTTTATATAGAATTTATCAGAAACTACTTTTATTAACTTTTCCTATGTAAGTACATTTCTGATAATGTTCTAGCTGGACTCATATTCTTTTTCTAATGTCTGCCTTATACTGCAGTACTGATGTCATATTATGTACCACAGTTGTTACAGTGTTGTGTACTTTAGAAAACATTATTAACAACACTTTCCAATAAATTCTATATAAAATAACACTTTGTATACTACAATATAATAATAACACAGTTCTCACTGCAGTGCTCGCCACAGTTCTCACTGCAGTCCTCGTCCCAGACCCCACTGCAGTCCTCGTTCCAGTTCTCACTGCAGTCCTCGTCTCAGACCCCACTGCAGTGTTTGTACCAGTCCTCACTGCAGTGCTCGTCCCAGTTCTCACTGCAGTGCTCGTCCCAGTTCTCACTGCAGTCCTCGTCCCAGACCCCACTGCAGTGTTTGTACCAGTCCTCACTGCACTGCTCGTCCCATTTCTCACTGCAGTCCTCGTTCCAGTTCTCACTGCAGTCCTCGTCCCAGACCCCACTGCAGTGTTTGTACCAGTCCTCACTGCAGTGCTCGTCCCAGTTCTCACTGCAGTCCTCGTACCAGTTCTCACTGCAGTCCTCGTCCCAGACCCCACTGCAGTGTTTGTACCAGTCCTCACTGCAGTGCTCGTCCCAGTTCTCACTGCAGTCCTCGTCACAGATCCCACTACAGTGTTTGTACCAGTCCCCACTGCATTCCTCGTCCCAGACCTCACTGCAGTCCTCGTCCCAGTCCTCACTGCAGTCCTCGTCCCAGTTCTCACTGCAGTCCTCGCCCAGACCCAACTGCAGTGTTTGTACCAGTCCTCTCTGCAGTCCTCGTCCCATTTCTCACTGCAGTCCTCGTCCCAGTTCTCACTGCAGTCCTCGCCCAGACCCCACTGCAGTGTTTGTACCAGTCCTCTCTGCAGTGCTCGTCCCATTTCTCACTGCAGTAGTCGTTCCAGTTCTCACTGCAGTCCTCGTCCCAGACCCCACTACAGTGTTTGTACCAGTCCTCAATGCAGTGCTCGTCCCATTTCTCACTGCAGTCCTCGTCCCAGTTCTCACTGCAGTCCTCGTCCCAGATCCCACTGCAGTGTTTGTACCAGTCCTCTCTGCAGTCCTCGTCCCAGTCCTCACTGCAGTCCTCGTCCCATTTCTCACTGCAGTCCTCAGTCCCAGAACCCACTGCAGTGTTTGTACCAGTCCTCACTGCAGTCCTCGTCCCATTTCTCACTGCAGTCCTCGCCCAGACCTCACTGCAGTGTTTGTCCCAGTCCTCACTGCAGTCCTCGTCCCATATCTCACTGCAGTCCTCGTCCCAGACCCCACTGCAGTCCTCGTAGGAGTCCTCACTGCAGTGCTCGTCCCATTTCTCACTGCAGTCCTCGTTCCAGTTCTCACTGCATTCCTCGTCCCAGACCCCACTGCAGTGTTTGTACCAGTCCTCTCTGCAGTCCTCGTCCCATTTCTCACTGCAGTCCTCGTCCCATTTCTCACTGCAGTCCTCGTTCCAGTTCTCTCTGCAGTCCTCGTCCCAGACCCCACTGCAGTGTTTGTACCAGTCCTCACTGCAGTGCTCGTCCCATTTCTCACTGCAGTCCTCGTCCCAGACCCCACTGCAGTGTTTGTACCAGTCCTCTCTGCAGTCCTCGTCCCATTTCTCACTGCAGTCCTCGTCCCATTTCTCACTGCAGTCCTCGTTCCAGTTCTCACTGCAGTCCTCGTCCCAGACCCCACTGCAGTGTTTGTACCAGTCCTCACTGCTGTCCTCGTTCCAGTTCTCACTGCAGTCCTCGTCCCAGACCCCACTGCAGTGCTCGTCCCAGTCCTCTCTGCAGTCCTCGTCCCAGTCCTCACTGCAGTCCTCGTCCCATTTCTCACTGCAGTCCTCGTCCCAGAACCCACTGCAGTGTTTGTACCAGTCCTCTCTGCAGTCCTCGTCCTATTTCTCACTGCAGTTAGCGGTTGGCAACTGCTATTTATACCCATACAACGCTGACGTCACGTATTCCGCAACAGTGAGAAAAGGCGCTCAATTCGGTTCATTCAGGCGTGCATAGAAATGAAAAATGAACCTTATGGCCTGCCAATCGAGACTGTTGCACGTCTGCGTCACAGGTGTGCTTTACGAATTCCAATCTTTCTCGCGCAGGTTTTCGTATCCAAGCGATTTTCAGTTCGAATCTCGTTCAAAGACACAATCCCCACCTTGTCGAAGGCAAATTCCTTAGCAGTTCCTAAGATCCATTTACACATTCACCCTGTCCCATTCACAATCCATAACAAACTTAGCATCCGCCATTTAAAGCCGCCTGTCAGATTAATTAAAGTCTGTGGCACCATAATCTAAAAGAAAAAATAGATTCAATTCCTGCCCCTCCTTAAAACACGCCGAAAATATCGGCTTTATCCAATCGCATTAAACTAACATGTTGGTATCGGCTACCCCCAGTTTCCTGGTTCTTCTCAGTTACCTTAAAGCAAGCACAGAATGTACTCTCGCGATTTATCATTCATAACCATCCTTTCATATTTAAATAATGGATACGCAACATTATCAGTTGATAGAGTGTTGAAGCAACAAGAATAAACACTACCTTATAAGTCGTGGTGAACGCCTTCTAACTGCTTTACCCATCAAACTACGTACACCTCAGCCTTCGTGGCCAATGTCCGCAATTACCTCAGAACACTGAAGGAGGCCGTGGGGGTAAAACTTCGAAGTCCTCCCTCTGAAGTCCTTATCTCCGCCTGGACCAGCAGCTGCCTCAGGTTCAAGGCTCTGACATCACTCCAGAGGTCACGGCCTCACGCTTGAGGTGAAAACCAATTGTCGGCAGTTGGTAGTCAGTCTAGTGCTTTAAAAACATTCGTGTGTACAAGAACTTATCAATGGGGCACATTTACATACATAATTTATTTTTATCCACCAAACCACGTGCGTTATTCAGCCGCCGGTCGAATGCGGTAAATTACATTACCACAAAAACGTTTCTGATATTGAACAGCACTTTACTTTTGAGACATCTGGCAGCATCCGTGTTAGTCAAGAGTAATTCAAAATGAAGCTAGTTTTGTGCTTCCAAATAATAAAATAGGATTTATCAATGGATTTAAAGATCGTGTGCTACTCTGAGCTACTTAAAATGCGTCGTTAAATAAATCAAGGGACTCAAGCTTGGCAAGGCTCCGGGCCCCAACGGTATACCGAACAGGGTCCTGAAACATCTCCCACGACGCGCGGTAACCTTTCTCACGAAAGTGTTCAACGCGGTCCTTCGCAGGCAACACTTCCCCTCGGCATGGAAACACGCTCGAGTGGTGTCCATACTGAAGCCGGGGAAGGACCCCACGCTACCTTCTTCCTATAGACCCATCAGTCTTCTCGACACGGTCGGCAAACTCTGCGAGAAAATCCTACTAACGAGGGTCCTACACGAGGTCAGTGAACGCGGGCTGCTGCGCGACGAGCAGTTTGGGTTTCGACCCAGACACAGCACATCGTTACAGCTGGCTCGCCTCGTCGAAAGGGTCAACAGAAACCTTGATGAGAAGCGGCTAACCGGCGCGGTTTTCCTGGACGTGGCCAAAGCCTTCGACACAGTCTGGGTCCAAGGCCTCCTATACAAACTGACCGTCCTCAACTTCCCGTCGTACTTGGTAAAAACCATCTCTTCCTACCTCGCTGACCGGACATTCCAGACATCCTTCCAGTCGGCCATGTCCACACGTCGTACCATGCGGGCTGGAGTTGTGCAGGGCGGAATTCTCTCCCCTGTGCTCTTCAGTCTGTATGTCAACGACATACCCACACCGTCCCGCCACGTCGAGTTAGCACAATACGCGGACGACACGGCTCTAGTAGTCACGTCCCGTAGCCCAACGCTTCTCGTCAGGTATCTGGAGACCTACCTCAGTAGACTTGAGCTCTGGCTCAGGGCCTGGAGGATTGCTATCAACGTCTCGAAGAGCACCGCGGTTCTCTTCATTTCCGCGAGAAGACACATCCAACAGCCCCGAGCAGTGCAGTTCCTCGGACAGCCGATCCAATGGGTCAAAACAGCACAGTATCTGGGGGTCACCCTTGACGCCGGGCTTACTTGGTCGGCGCACGTCAACCAAGTGGGAAAGAAGGCAGCGCAACGATTAGGTGTGCTAGGCCCGCTTATCAATAGGAGAAGTGGCCTGTCAATCAGGAACGGTGTACTACTCTATAAGCAGCTCATCCGTCCCATAATGGATTACGCATGCCCGATCTGGAGGTCAGCTGCCCACAGCCACGTCCAGAAGCTGCAAGTTCTGCAATCCAAGTGTCTTCGAATTGTTACTAACGCGCCCTGGTACGTTAGTAACAGGCAAATACATGAGGATCTGGGGGTCCCTTTCTTTGCCGACCACATCAGAGCACTAACTGAGAGGTTTGACTCGAGGTTAGCTGGTGTGGGGAACCCCTTAGTTCGGCAACTCGGAAGACACTCGTGCCGAATGAGGGCTGCCAGAGTTCACCCAAGGGCAACCGAGGGCGACTGATGTTCAGCAGGCCAGCCGAAGCCATCCCCAAAAGACGGCCAAGTCAGCACAACGAGTGGTTAGACTACTCGGCTACCCTGACTGAGGTTTTTCGTGCTTTCCTCAGTTGTAAGGCGAATGCCAGGGTATAACTTAATAGGGGCACGGCCCGCCACCCTTCCCCCCGATCATGGAGGCCATCAGCTGAAGTGATCTTCCCCCCATGCCGCAGAGGCCTTCAGCCGAAACGGCCCCTCCCTCTCTGGGTTCATACCCCAGAGACCCAACCAACCAAATTCCTTCGACAACTTGCCTGACAGGATAACCTCCCATCAGCAGCAACAAATCCCAGTTTGAATGGTCGAGGCTCCCGCCACGACGAAACCCCGTTAGCGTTAGCAAAATTTCCGTTCTTATATTACGACCGTTTACCATTTCCAGCAATGCGTCTTGTGCGCAGGAATGGTTTCACCTAGGTAGGGACGATGCTTGCGCTTGCGCAGGCCTCTGCCCTCAGTTAGCTTCTTTGGTTGGTTGGTTGTTTTTTTAACTGCAGTGAGAAATGGGACGAGGACTGCAGAGAGGACTGGTACAAACATTGCAGTGAGGTCTGGGCGAGGACTGCTTGAGAAATGGAACGAGGACTGCAGTGAGGACTGGTACAAACACTGCAGTGGGTTCTGGGACGAGGACTGCAGTGAGAAATGGGACGAGAACTGCAGTGAGGACTGGTACAAACACTGCAGTGGGGTCTGGGCGAGGACTGCAGTGAAAACTGGGACGAGGACTGCAGTGAGGACTGGGACGAGCACTGCAGTGAGGACTGGTACAAACACTGCAGTGGGGTCTGGGACGAGGACTGCAGTGAGAACTGAAAGGACTACTGCAGTGAGAAATGGGACGAGCACTGCAGTGAGGACTGGGACAAACACTGCAGTGGGGTCTGGGACGAGGACTGCAGTGAGAACTGTAAAGAGGACTGCAGTGTGAAATGGAACGAGCACTGCAGTGAGGACTGGTACAAACACTGCATTGGGGTCTGGGCGAGGACTGCAGTGAGAACTGGGATGAGGACTGCAGTGAGAAATGGGACGAGGACTGCAGTGAGGACTGGTACAAACACTGCAGTGGGATCTGGGACGAGCACTGCAGTGAGGACTGGTACAAACACTGCAGTGGGGTCTGGGACGAGGACTGCAGTGAGGACTGTGATGAGCTTTGCAGTGAGGACTGGTACAAACACTGCAGTGGGGTCTGGGACGAGGACTGCAGTGAGGACTGGGACGAGCACTGCAGTGAGGACTGGTACAAACACTGCAGTTAGGTCTGGGCGAGGACTGCTTGAGAAATGGAACGAGGACTGCAGTGAGGACTGGTACAAACACTGCAGTGAGGTCTGGGCGAGGACTGCTTGAGAAATGGAACGAGGACTGCAGTGAGGACTGGTACAAACACTGCAGTGAGGTCTGGGCGAGGACTGCTTGAGAAATGGAACGAGGACTGCAGTGAGGACTGGTACAAACACTGCAGTGAGGTCTGGGCGAGGACTGCTTGAGAAATGGAACGAGGACTGCAGTGAGGACTGGTACAAACACTGCAGTGGGTTCTGGGACGAGGACTGCAGTGAGAAATGGGACGAGAACTGCAGTGAGGACTGGTACAAACACTGCAGTGGGGTCTGGGCGAGGACTGCAGTGAAAACTGGGACGAGGACTGCAGTGAGGACTGGGACGAGCACTGCAGTGAGGACTGGTACAAACACTGCAGTGGGGTCTGGGACGAGGACTGCAGTGAGAACTGAAAGGACTACTGCAGTGAGAAATGGGACGAGCACTGCAGTGAGGACTGGGACAAACACTGCAGTGGGGTCTGGGCGAGGACTGCAGTGAGAACTGGGATGAGGACTGCAGTGAGAAATGGGACGAGGACTGCAGTGAGGACTGGTACAAACACTGCAGTGGGATCTGGGACGAGCACTGCAGTGAGGACTGGTACAAACACTGCATTGGGGTCTGGGCGAGGACTGCAGTGAGAACTGGGATGAGGACTGCAGTGAGAAATGGGACGAGGACTGCAGTGAGGACTGGTACAAACACTGCAGTGGGATCTGGGACGAGCACTGCAGTGAGGACTGGTACAAACACTGCAGTGAGGTCTGGGACGAGGACTGCAGTGAGGACTGTGATGAGCTTTGCAGTGAGGACTGGTACAAACACTGCAGTGGGGTCTGGGACGAGGACTGCAGTGAGAACTGAAACGACTACTGCAGTGAGAAATGGGACGAGCACTGCAGTGAGGACTGGTACAAACACTGCAGTGGGGTCTGGTAGGAGGACTGCAGTGAGAACTGGAACGAGGACTGCAGTGAGAAATGGGACGAGCACTGCAGTGAGGACTGGTACAAACACTACAGTGGGGTCTGGGACGAGGACTGCAGTGAGGACTGTGACGAGCTTTGCAGTGAGGACTGGTACGAACACTGCAGTGGGGTCTGGGAAGAGGACTGCAGTGAGGACTGGGACGAGCACTGCAGTGAGGACTGGTACAAACACTGCAGTGGGGTCTGGGACGAGGACTGCAGTGAGGACTGTGATAAGCTTTGCAGTGAGGACTGGTACAAACACTGCAGTGGGGTCTGGGACGAGGACTGCAGTGAGGACTGGGACGAGCACTGCAGTGAGGACTGGTACAAACACTGCAGTGGGGTCTGGGACGAGGACTGCAGTGAGAACTGAAACGACTACTGCAGTGAGAAATGGGACGAGCACTGCAGTGGGGACTGTGACGAGCTTTGCAGTGAGGACTGGTACGAACACTGCAGTGGGGTCCGGGACGAGGAATGCAGTGAGGACTGGGACGAGCACTGCAGTGATGACTGGTACAAACACTGCAGTGGGGTCTGGGACGAGGACTGCAGTGAGAACTGAAACGACTACTGCAGTGAGAAATGGGACGAGCACTGCAGTGAGGACTGGTACAAACAATGCAGTGGGGTCTGGGAGGAGGACTGCAGTGAGAACTGGAACGAGGACTGCAGTGAGAAATGGGACGAGCACTGCAGTGAGGACTGGTACAAACACTGCAGTGGGGTCTGGGACGAGGACTGCAGTGAGGACTGTGACGAGCTTTGCAGTGAGGACTGGTACGAACACTGCAGTGGGGTCCGGGACGAGGAATGCAGTGAGGACTGGGACGAGCACTGCAGTGATGACTGGTACAAACACTGCAGTGGGGTCTGGGACGAGGAATGCAGTGAGAACTGGAACGAGGACTGCAGTGAGAAATGGGACGAGCACTGCAGTGAGGACTCCTACGAGGACTGCAGTGGGGTCTGGGACGAGGACTGCATTGAGAACTGGTACGAAAACTGCAGTGAGAACTGGGACGAGCACTGCAGTGAGGACTGGTACAAACACTTCAGTGGGGTCTGGGACGAGGAATGCAGTGAGAACTGGGATGAGGACTGCAGTGAGAAATGGGACGAGGACTGCAGTGCGGACTGGTACAAACACTGCAGTGGGGTCTGATCGAGGACTGCAGTGAGAACTGGGATGAGGACTGCAGTGAGAAATGGGACGAGGACTGCAGAGAGGACAGGTTCAAACACTGCAGTTGGGTCTGGGCGAGGACTGCAGTGAAAACTGGGACGAGGACTGCAGTGAGGACTGGGACGAGGACTGCAGTCAGGACTGGGACGAGGACTGCAATGAGGACTGGTACAAACACTGCAGTGGGATCTGGGACGAGGAATGCAGT
Organism: Zootermopsis nevadensis; assembly: GCF_977971745.1. NCBI lineage: Eukaryota > Metazoa > Arthropoda > Insecta > Blattodea > Termopsidae > Zootermopsis > Zootermopsis nevadensis. The sequence goes on along the minus strand of NW_028259156.1, from coordinate 5,619,787 downwards.
GAGAACTGGGACGAGCACTGCAGTGAGAACTGGGACGAGCACTGCATTGAGAACTCCTACGAGGACTGCAGTGGGGTCTGGGACGAGGACTGCATTGAGAACTGGTACGAAAGCTGCAGTGAGAACTGGGACGAGCACTGCAGTGAGGACTGGTACAAACACTTCAGTGGGGTCTGGGACGAGGAATGCAGTGAGAACTGGAACGAGGACTGCATTGAGAAATGGGACGAGCACTGCAGTGAGGACTGGTACAAACACAGCAGTGAGGTCTGGGCGAGGACTGCAGTGAGAACTGGGATGAGGACTGCAGTGAGAAATGGGACGAGGACTGCAGAGAGGACTGGTACAAACACTGCAGTGGGGTCTGGGCGAGGACTGCAGTGAAAACTGGGACGAGGACTGCAGTGAGGACTGGGACGAGCACTGCAGTGAGGACTGGTACTAACACTGCAGTGGGGTCTGGGACGAGGACTGCAGTGAGAACTGGAACGAGGACTGCAGTGAGAAATGGGACGAGCACTGCAGTGAGGACTGGTACAAACACTGCAGTGGGGTCTGGGCGAGGACTGCAGTGAAAACTGGTATGAGGACTGCAGTGAGAAATGGGACGAGGACTGCAGAGAGGACTGGTACAAACACTGCAGTTGGGTCTGGGCGAGGACTGCAGTGAAAACTGGGACGAGGGCTGCAGTGAGGAATGGGACGAGGACTGTAGTGAGGTCTGGGACAAGGAATGCAGTGAGGACTGGTACAAACACAGCAGTGGGGTCTGGGACGAGGACTGCAGTGAGGACTGGGTCGAGCTTTGCAGTGAGGACTGATACAAACACTGCAGTGTGGTCTGGGACGAGGACTGCAGTGAGGACTGAGACGAGCACTGCAGTGAGGACTGGTACAAACACTGCAGTGGGGTCTTTGACGAGGACTGCAGTGAGAACTGAAACGACTACTGCAGTGAGAAATGGGACGAGCACTGCAGTGAGGACTGGTACAAACACTGCAGTGGGGTCTGGGACGAGGACTGCAGTGAGAACTGGAACGAGGACTGCAGTGAGACAGGGGACGAGCACTGCAGTGAGGACTGGTACAAACACTGCAGTGGGGTCTGGGCGAGGACTGCAGTGAGAACTGGGATGAGGACTGCAGTGAGAAATGGGACGAGGACTGCAGAGAGGACTGGTACAAACAATGCAGTTGGGTCTGGGCGAGGACTGCAGTGAAAACTGGGACGAGGACTGCAGTGAGGACTGGGACGAGGACTGCAGTGAGGACTGGGACGAGGACTGCAGTGAGAACTGGTACAAACACTGCAGTGGGATCTGGGACTAGGACTGCAGTGAGAACTGGGACGAACACTGCAGTGAGAACTGGGACGAGCACTGCAGTGAGAACTCCTACGAGGACTGCAGTGGGGTCTGGGACGAGGACTGCATTGAGAACTGGTACGAGGACTGCAGTGAGAACTGGGACGAGCACTGCAGTGAGGACTGGTACAAACACTGCAGTGGGGTCTGGGCGATGACTGCAGTGAGAACTGGGACGAGGACTGCAGTGAGAAATGGGACGAGGACTGCAGAGAGGACTGGTACAAACACTGCAGTTGGGTCTGGGCGAGGACTGCAGTGAGAACTGGGACGAGGACTGCAGTGAGGACTGGGACGAGGACTGCAGTGAGGTCTGGGACGAGGAATGCAGTGGGGACTGGTACAAACACTGCAGTGGGATCTGGGACGAGGACTGCAGTGAGAACTGGGACGAGCACTGCAGTGTTGACTGGTACAAACACTGCAGTGGGGTCTGGGACGAGGACTGCAGTGAGAACTGATACGAGGACTGCAGTGAGAACTGGGACGAGCACTGCAGTGAGGACTGGTACAAACACTGCAGTTGGGTCTGGGACGAGGACTGCAGTGAGAACTGGAACGAGGACTGCAGTTAGAAATGGGACGAGCACTGCAGTGAGGACTGGTACAAACACTGCAGTGGGGTCTGGGACGAGGAATGCAGTGAGAACTGGGACGAGCACTGCAGTGAGAACTGGGACGAGCACTGCAGTGAGGACTGGTACAAACACTGCAGTGGGGTCTGGGACGAGGACTGCAGTGAAAACTGGAACGAGGACTGCAGTGGGGTCTGGGACGAGGTCTGCAGTGAGAACTGTGGCGAGCACTGCAGTGAGAACTGTGTTATTATTATATTGTAGTATACAAAGTGTTATTTTATATAGAATTTATTGGAAAGTGTTGTTATTAATGTTTTCTAAAGTACACAACACTGTAACAACTGTGGTACATAATATGACATCAGTACTGCAGTATAAGTCAGACATTAGAAAAAGAATATGAGTCCAGCTAGAACATTATCAGAAATGTACTTACATAGGAAAAGTTAATAAAAGTAGTTTCTGATAAGTTCTATATAAAAACACTTAAAGTACAACATACTGTTAACAATAAAGAGGTTTCACCTGTTTGAAATAAAATAAACAGTGATGTATTACAGATTTTAATAGTTTTATTGGCTATAAAAATTAATACACATGTTGCAATTAATTTTAATTTCTAACAAATGGGCATACAGAAAAGAACACATTCCATTATATGTGTGAAAATAAATATGAACAATTATTGGATGAACATGGAAAATATGATTATACATGGTTTGCCAAACATGTAATATCATACAAAAAATTCCACTGCTGTTTAAAATGCAAAACATAGTTTAGCTTTTGTTTATGTGTTGGAGGCTGGAACTGTAAGGACTGCTACCCAGTTGGACAGTAAGTGTAAAAGTTTCTGTATAATAGTGGTTTTATTTAATAATAAAGAACTTTCAGTTTTAAACATCTTCATGTTGATAGCCTCTAATCCCCTTTCCCAACATATTCTGTCCTATATAGTTCTCTGAGGAATTGTGTTAGTCATCCCTCAGTTCGCTGCATATACCTATTTTCTACTACTGAATTGTAATTTCAAACAGATGTTGCAAGAAAACAAAGAAGTCTCCTCACAGACTTGTCTCTTTTTAAAAATTTCACACTCAGTGAGAAGGTGCAGCATGTAGCATGACCACACAGTGACGTCATGGCATTGGAAAACATGCACTGAGATAGAAGGTGACAGTGCTGACAAATTATAAGAGTTACCTGCACAGTAAAGCAGTGCAAACATTTTGTAGAGAACCAGATGTCTTCATTTGAATTTCCTGACTCCATACTGAAATGTGCAAGGACTTACTCTAATATACAGGTCTGGCCATTACATTATTATAATCACTATCTATGCTAAATCTTGAACGAATATTCTCATTAATTGATTTCTTATTATAGTGGCGACTGAAGTCTGCAACTGGTACAAAATCTTCACTCATTGGATAACGTTCTGCCCCAAGCTCCAGTACATTCATGCGCTGGTATTTATGAAAATTCAGTTTGCCTTCTTCATAGTGACCCATCTTATGCACCAGCTCAAGTTCCTTCACAATCTGTATGAAGCTCAGGACACAGAACCACTGGTAGAAGAGAAATACTGCAAACAAATGAAGTAACATGTACTGTGGGCACATTATTTCCCACTTGGACAATGCATTGTCACTTCGGCTCTGAATATGGAGACAGTATGCTTCTCCGAAACACTGGTATCTATCAGCCAGTCCACATGGCACCAGAACCAAAAAGAACATCATCCTCGCCACAATGTGAAAACCTCAAATCTCACTTTCAAACACTGTCTGTGAGTCTGGACACTGTTACATCATAACACCCAGGCATCTGCATGAACATGAAAATGTTACTGTCTAAATTAGCTACTTGTTATAGTTACTTTCTGCCCAAATAATTCAAATTAGAAGGGGTTAGAAGGACAAGAGATTAATTTGCAGTTTTTAGTGTTCATTTTGTGAATATACCTTAAATTAGAGAAGGAAAGGAGAACAGGATTGAATTAAACAAAACAGCAGATTTTTGTGTTTACTTCCACCTTAAGATTGCATCGAAGTTTGGGGGAAGATAAGACGAAGGAAATTCTTTCTTTATGCCCTTTTCAAATCAGCAGATTAATTCGGAAACACCCGGTAGCTTATGGGCTTCATCATTAAACGTGCGTCCTTTAATACGCCCGTAAAATTACCTCAGAAACCAACATCCTAACAGGGACTCGAACCGAGGACTGTATCCGTGTCTGTGACCTTAGACCCCGAAATTTCCTCTCCGAAACTAAAGAATTTTGCCTTGGCGTCGATTTCTTCTCGCGGTTGCGTTCCCGTCAATAGAAATCATCTTTGTCGGGTCTCGAACTCAGTGTCGAGGCCTTCGTTTCCGAAATCTCCTCTTCGAAGCAAAAAACTCTTCTTTTGTCTCGCTTAGTTTCGGAGCTACAGGAACCGCCCTTGAAGGAAATCGAACCCAGGACACTTTTCCCCAGACTTCTGACCTTCCTGTGATCTCTCATTGGTCAAAATGAATAATCGGGATTCGAAGCAAGGAAACACTTTTCCTCGCCCAGGGGCGATGGGTACAACAGTGCCCCGGCCCCTCAAAAATCGTCTTTAAAATTAAACAAGTTTCTCCGAGGCATCCCAACAATTACTCCATTGACACACAGAAGAAGGCAATGGCAAACCACTTCTGGATCATCTGCCATGAACGTATATGAACAGGTCCCAGTCCGAGAAAAGGATGGACGGATCCTGTTCATATGGACCTGTCGTCAGACAGAACACTAATAATAATAAAAAATAAAATACGACGATAATTTTAAACAAGTTCAAATTAAATTACAAAATTTACTTCAAGCCTCTTTTCATCACCTTTAAATTTTTTAATTTTAAAGACGGTTTTTGAGGGGCCCGGGCGCTGTTGAACCCATCGCCCCTGCGACAGGGAAAATGTTTCCTTCCTTCGAATCCCGATTATTAATTTTGAATAGTGAGAGAACGCATGAAGGTAAGAACTCTGGAAGAAGTGTCCTGAGTTCGATTTCCTTCAAGGGCGATTCCTTTGGCTCCGAAACTAAGCGAGACAGAAGAAGGGATCAGAGTTTTTTGCTTCGAAGAGGAGATTTCGGAAACGAAGGCCTCGACACTGATGTCGAGTCTCGACAAGGATGGTTTCTGTTGACGGGAAAGCACCCACGAGAAGAAATCGACGCCAAGGCAAAATTCTTTCTTTCGGAGAGGAAATCACGGGGTCTAAGGTCACGGGCACGAAAACAGTCCTCGGTTCGAGTCTCTGTTCGGATGTTGGTTTCTGGGGTAATTTTACGGGCGTATTAAACGACGCACGTTTAATGATGAGGCCCATAAGCTACCGGGTGTTTCCGAATTAATCTGCTGATTTTGTGTGGTTATAGCAAACCATGCACTTTTATTTATTCATGGTTTATTTAACGACGCAAGTTTTTACCCCCAAAGCTTCCTTCACTGTTTTGAGGCATTGGCGGACATTAGCCACGAGGGCTGAGATACACGTAGTTTGATGGGTAAATATGAGCTGCCAATACACTGTACAAATTTGCACAAAATGTGTCCAAAATTGGAATGTGCAGTTCAAAATTATTCCACCATACACACATGACAGCAGCACTGTCGTATTTCCTCGTAGATTCCAATGAAGTCTGTGGGCCAGACGCTGGTAAGACTGTGAAAGGCTTCAGAAATGTCTGAGACACACAGGCTCATATATCAGAACTCAAACAGCTCACAAAATGCATTTGATAAAACTACCTACAAATCTGTGCACTGTAACTGTCACAGAAGCGTGGAAGATCTTAGGTTGATCTAAGTCCTATGCTTCTTGGTTCCTATTTAGTATTTATTGGGTGTGTGATTTATCAAGTCCTTCACAGCCTTACAAGCGCCTTTTGACCTGATCAACTGGACCATTCCCTTGTATGACATTTAGAAGCACAAGCAACTTGCTTTGGTCTCTGGAGTATCAGCGTGCACATTCTATCCATAAATACCGTTTCAAGATTAAACTTCCTAATTCTAGGCAAAACTTCATTGATTATACGGTCAAAAGAATCTGGTAGTCTAAAATGTCAAATTTCGGAAACTGGGAGTAAAGTAGATAATAATGATGATTCACTTTATTGATAGAGCTACCAAAACCGGCTGAACTTCATCAATTATACTAAAGATGGCACAAAGTGAATGAACGCTCCTCTGTTCATAGTACCAAGAGTACTCCATAGAGTGCATCTGCTACCGCACAATAATATTGATTTTATTTCGAAAGGTTTCGCCTGCGTGAAAGAACGCTGTAGGGAACACAGATTTTAAGATCACGAATGAAATGAGGCAGTGAAACCATTTACGTTACTTTTACGAGCTGAATACGAACCTGTCCCTCTGATCCGGTAACCAAATCAGCCAACATTTCTTCATTAAATCTGGCGTGAACAGAGTGCACTGCAGCCCGTTTTAAGGAGTAATTAAATTTGTGTCAGCCCAGCGGAATTCGGCGTACTAATTCACAATACTCTCTTTATTAAAATTGACAAAAAAAGAGAAGAGATTCTGGAACGAACTGTGGATTAATATAAGACACAAAATACAACTATAAAATTGTCAAGTCCAAATTGTAGGCATATATGAAAAATATAATACCCACCTATCATATATTAGCCAACATAGACATATGCTTATTTTGCATGCATCGCGTTAAAGAGCAAATGAGCATAAGAACAAGTCATTTGTCTTTTATCTTTGAGTGCGCTTAGTCAAGCTTAGGTCGTTGCAAATATTCCGTCCCAGTCAGAGGCCACTCCCAACATTTTGGAACAATTTATTCTCACGGTCGGCAATTGTCAGCCACACGCCCAACACACAAGTCGGAGAATCACCCCTTGTCGGCTGTCCGCGAATGCTTTTTCGAAACACTCCGTATCTGGCGGCCATAGTCGATCGTGATGCTGGTTTTGTGTGGGCTGCGGGGCGAAGTTCCCTCCCTCTCTCTGCGTTCAGTCTGTTTCTGGGGCCCACCTAGCGTTGTATCCCGTGACCACCGAGGGTAAAGCAGGCCGCAGCGTGAAGACGCTTGAGCACAGGAACAATTATCGCATCAACAAATTATCTGAGACAGAATTGGATTCAACCCCAGAAAATTCTCTAACTTAACGAAAGTAAAACCACGAAGTACTCAAGACAAAGCTGAGAGGTTATCCAAGCGATTTTCAGTTCGAATCTCGTTCAAAGACACAATCCCCACCTTGTGGAAGGCAAATTCCTTAGCAGTTCCTAAGATCCATTTTCACATTCACCCTGGCCCATTCACAATTCATAACAAACATAGCATCCGCCTTTTGAAGCCGCCTGTGAGATTAATGAAAATCTGTGGCTCCATAATCTAAAAGAAAAAATAGATTCAATTCCTGTCCCCTCTTAAAACACGCCCAAAATATCGGCTTCATCCAATCGCAGTAAACTAACGCGTTGGCACCGGCTAAACCCAGCTTCCTGGTTCTTCTCAGTTACTTTAAAGCAGGCACAGAATGTACCCCCGCGATCCATCATTCATAACCATCCTGTCATATTTAAATAATGGATACGCAACGTTATCAGTTGATAGAGCGTTGAAGGAACAAGAATAAACACTACCTTATAAGTCGTGGTGAACGCCTTCTAACTGGTTTACCCATCAAACTACGTGTATCTCAGCCCTCGTGGCCAATGTCCGCAGTCAAGGAGGCCGTGGGGGTAGAAACTTCGAAGTCCTCCCTCTGTAGGCCTTATCTCCGCCTGGACCAGCAGCTTCAGGGCTCTGACGTCACCCCAGAGAAAGCCTAATTTCTCGATTTTGAGGCGAAAAATCCAATTGTCGGGAGTTGGTAGTCAGTCCAGTGCTTCAAAAACATTCGAGTGCACAAGAACTTGTCAGTGGGGCGCATTTTCATACACTTTTTATTCTTATCCACCAAACTACGTGCTTTATTCATCCGCCGGTCGAATGCGGTAAATTATATTACCACAAAAACCTTTCAGATATTTGGGTAACCCTACAAATTGTACGGCACTTTACTTTTGAGACATCTGGTGGAATCCGTGTTAGTCGACAGAATGAAGCTAGTTTTGTGTTTCCAAACAATAAAATAGGATTTATCAATGGATTTAATGCTCGGAGCTTCTGAAAGTGCGTCGTTAAATAAACTATGAATAAATAAAAAATCATAGTTCTCTATAACCACACAGAGTCAGCAGATTAATTCGGAAACACCCGGTAGCTTATGGTCCTCATCATTAAACGTGCGTCCTTTAATACACCCGTAAAATTACGGGAATACATGTACAGTTTAAGTAAAGTAAAACTTACGGAAGCCGATCTTATGGAATGGACCCACATAGACTGCTTTACCCAGGCTCTGTGCCCCTCTGGGAATTGCTCCTCCTAATGAAACTTCTCATGTGCAATAATTCTGGAAGCATTGGCAGTAGTTACATAATAAAATACATTAACAGGCTTAGGAAGACACTGCAAAACTTGCTGGGAGGTCAGAATTTCAGAGTAAACCTCTCAGTACATGAGCAGACAACTTGAAACTTCCGTCCCAGCAAATGCGGCATTGCAAAACACTTACAAAGAGCACAGTTTGTATTTACACAGAAGACTTCATTTCATGAACCTTGTACATGCTCGCTTGATAATTGAAGGGTCTTTTAAACTGAGGTGCTCTCGTGTCTGCTTTGCCAGGCTTCAGTCTGCAATAAGCATGCTGTTCCACACCATTAAAGCTTGTGATTTGTACTACAGCACACCACGTGGGATGACATCAGGTCAAAGGCGGTACTTCTGCCGTACTTCCTGCTTCTCGATGACAACATTGTCGATGATGATGATGAAGACCCTCAGTTACTAGGCACTCAGCCTCACTTTCAAGGTCAGTACAAAAATTTGCAACATTTAATTTGTGTTGCATGGGAATAATGTTTAATTTTTGACGTTCTATTACTTTTAGAAAAGGTGCTGAACCTGAGGGCCATGTTGCCTTCAAGTAACATAATAATATAAATGTCGCTGTTTTGATTAGGCCTTCGCTGATATTTGTGCACTGTAACTCTGGTATGATTCAACATTCACACTGCCTTATTCTTTAACTCGCTTAATGCATATAAATGGCAGGTATTAGCAAAATAATGGTCATGACTGTGAACTGCAGACTGATATCAGTAACATAATGGGTTGTTAACTTCTTGAAGTACAGTCTCTTCTAGAAGCTGAGTATTTACTCAGCTAGTCCAGACATTAGCCACGTGTGACATTTTGTAACGTACTAACACTTTTCCAGTGAGGCGCTTCTAGCACCCCACCTGCCCTCCAATATATTTGCAGCTGTTTGATGTCTGGACATCCTTTCATTCCACAGGGGACAGGCCACTTAGCATGTTGAAAATGTTTAAACATACCTTTTAAGAAGGTGGCTGTCCTGTCGGTTGTAATGCTGTCATATTGTAGAAGATTACAGACGTTTCAGAGGTGCATGCTACCTCCATTATCAGGGAGATTATGATGCAGGCAGCAAGCACCTCTGAAATGTGGTTAAACTTCTGCCACATGATGGCATGACAGCCCACAAGAAACACATCTTCATATTCATGACTGTGAGGACCTGAAATTATACGTTAATAAATTTATGTTGAGTGAGGTCTGATGATGGACACTGAGATAGGCTGTATTGAACATTCAGAGTCAGACACAACACAGAGAGTTGTTTAATTTTCGTGAGCTTGGTCTTTGTTTTACATTGAAGGTACAATTTTATCATCATGTTTTCAGAGACATAACATTTGTGTTGTCTTATAAACACTGCAGTAAGGATATTTCGGTACATTTTAATTTGCCTGCTTTGATGTGACTTCTGTAATATGTATTGCAGTTTCTCATTTGTTTCACCTCCTCTGGACGAAATCCACGAGCAGCGCCCAACCACAGTGATAACAACCTCCATTGGTTTTTAAGCTTGTATCTGATATATGCAGTGTAAATTATAAAGTTAGAGATTGGTGCTTTTTATTATTGCCTCACACAATCAGTGATATTTTATTACGTATGTTTGAAAAATTGACAAGAAACCAACAAACTGCTTAGAAGATAAATGGCTACAGGCTTCAACCAGTTTTAGGCTCTACCAAATTTATTATTATGGAATAGATTTTGTGTTGTCTGTCACAATAATATACATCAGTGAACAAAATTATGTGATGTTAAATGTATTACATTACAATAAAATCCTCTCGGGCTATCAGCCACGTCAAGTGGTTAACCAGTTGATGCGGCTGATAGCCCGAAAGGATTTTATTGTACACAGTCGCCAAGAAAGCTGAAGAACATGCATAATATTATATTACATTTACAGATTGAGATTAAAGATACACTTAGGTCATATTTGCAACCTTGAATTTATTCCCAAAAGTATAATTCCATCATTGCAGGCTGTATTCATCAACTGACCTTAGAAAAAGTCCACAGCTCATGTGGTTAGTTGCCGAGTTCTCAATGTGGGAGCCCGGGTTGAAACTCAAGACAGTCCATGTAGGATTTATGGTGGGCAAAATGACACTGAACTCTCTTCTCAGAGATATTTCGTTCACTCAGACACTAGATTAATATTGTCCGTTGCTCCGCGTTATTTGTGGACTGTAAGATCAGGTTTCTATGGGACGCATTTCCAGACAGGCAGTTGCTTCCCTTCACGATAATAACAGTAACGCAGAACGTTGCAGTATTAGAATAAAAACGATACAGAATTAAAATCAATAATTTAAAATATGGGATGGCCTGTGGATTGTATAAAATCTATTGTTGCCGTGTGAAATGTGGTTCTGATGTTTCTCCCTTATAATGCTAAAAGTAAACTTGGGACCAGCTTTACATGGAACATTATGGGGTGGCCATTTATTATTTATTATTGTAATATATGTTTAGTGTTTGCTTGTATACTGTTGTTCCGCTGGCCCAGTGTGTGTCGTGATCATGAGCGGTGTACCGATGTTCTAGTTCTGTGTTGACTACAGTGGTATTCTGTGATAATGGGCCAGTTCCTGGTTTCCTGACTCGTGTTCTACCTTAATCCTATAAAATTGTTGCAGTAATCATTTGACAGTGCCCATAACAGAATATTAACCAGCTATGTGGAGGGTCACACCAGTGCACTGATAAATGTAATTCTGCAAACCCTCCCTCACTGGGAGAGCTCGCAGTTCGAAAGCAGCCAGGAAGAAGTTGAGCAGTTTACCCAAAGTCTTATTAAGTGTTGTCAAAAACTACAGTGAACTAAGGGAGTGAATAAAAGACCAGGGAACAGCTGTGTTGCTACGTATATTTTGTTAGATGCTTGTTTTCCATTTTCTTTCTTGAAGGTCAGTTGTGATTGGTGTTTAGTATCTGGGGAGTGTTCGCACTGAAGCAATTGAAACTGAACCAAATCAGGTCACACCGGACTTGAAACTTCCTGGTATCCCACTGAACCAACACTTGGTTGCTGAGTTCATCATTAAATTATATTCCAGATCGCTGTTTACACTGTAGAACTCTGAAATCTTTATTTTTAAAGCAGATTGTGTTTGTAGGTGTCTCTAGGTCTGTTCCGTTTATGTGTTAGAGAGTTGCGTAATGATACTTCAATTAACAAAGTTAACGTGCTTTGTGTGTGTTACCTACTCAGCTATGAGTATATGTTCTTCGATACTGGGAGTTCCTGGAATAAAACACGTTAAAGAGACCTCTATCTAACATTGGACGAGCCTTTTAAATGAGGTGAATTATGCAGTGACAGTGCGTATTAATTTGATTTTGAGTATTCAAATAACTTGTGTCTTTGATGTCAGCACGGAATAATTAGTCTGTAGTGCCATGATGATACTGTATGTGTAAGTGAAATATTTATTAGTGTCGTGATTTTAGATCTTGTGTTTCAAAGTGGCAAGCCAGATAATCATTATTTTATTACGGTCATTAAAGAGGACTAATTGTTTATATTTATAAACATGCAAGCCGACTCCAGTGAGAAGTGAGCTAAGTTTTCATACTTGTATGATAAAATAAAAAACAAAAATTGCTTGCATCATCACAACCTCAAATCCTCCATAGAACGAAATATGACTGGTAATAAGACAAATGCAGAGGGGTGCGTTGTTAAACTGTGGGCCAAATTAAACATGTCTTACATAAGCGAAAAGTGATTAAAATTTTGAAATTTTTGGGTAGTTTTGGATCTCCAATAAGAACACGTATTCAGAGTTTCAGTCATGTAGTGCAAGTAGCAGCGATCATCTGTTATCTTGAGAATGTTGAAATAAAAAATGTTCCCACACACCAGACTATTATTGCTAAATATTTCAGTACACACACTCGTGTATTTGCGAAACCAAGTTAAAGTATTCTGTCTTTTTTTATTTACATTTATTCAGCATGCCCCATTACAAGATTGCAATATTACATGCATTAATATATAGCACGTTAACAGATTACACAACTCTAATATCATGATCCATTGCCACCGTTTGCACCTATGTTCCTGTGCTAAACTGTATTATAATCAGTGGATTCAATGAATTTATTAAAATGACCTAAAAATTTCTGAACAATTTCTTCATGCAACACTGGCCATGTGCCACCATTCTTGACTATTGCATCTATTAAGTTCCGCCTTGGTTGTTGTAGTTTATCGCAGTCATAGATGAGGTGATCCACTGTTTGTGCTGCTTTCAGACATTAGCATCTTGGGTCGTCAATGATCCCAAACCTGTGTAGATATGATTTGTTTTTGCCATGGCCAGTCGTCATTGCTGCCAGTTCAGGACTTATTTCAATATTTAGCTTCATTGTTTGTCACACTGACGGGAATAATTTCTTGCACGCTGCTCCTTTATTGGTGGCGCTCCACTCATTTTGCCATTTTATAATCCCTTCCTCCTTTGTTTCTTTAATAATTGTACTTTTAGGCTTCTTTGCATGTACTACATTTCCACCATCTTCTGCTGCTGCCTTCGCTAATCTGTCTGCTATTTCATTACCGAAAATTCTGATGTGTGCTTTGATCCACTCAAAATGAATAGTCCAATTTTGATCTTTGAGATTGCTTAATCTATTTCTTATCTCAGATATTACAAAGCCATGTTTGAAGTTGTTTTTTAGTAGATCGAGAGAAACTGGACTATCTGTGTACACCGCTACTATTCTTTCCTCAATGCTGATTTCCCTTAAAGTTGTTACTGCATCCAAGGCCTCTAGAATTCCGATCTGCTCAGCTTGATTGTTTGAGCAATGATCGGGTAACTTGGTTTTTAAGCTATGAATTAGTTCTCCATTTTTGATGATAACAGCGGCAGCACTCACCTTTCCCTGGTGTTTACTTCCATCTATATAGATTTCCACAGTGTATTTATTGAAGTCTTTCACTTCATCAAGAGTTATTCTTTCCGCTGGATGAGACCATTCCTTCCTGTTTAATGGTGCTTCGTACTCCGTAGAGTCATCTTTCAGTCTGTGTATAGTTTTATATATCTTCACTGCTTCTTCGATAGTAATGCAGATAGGATATTCTGTCTTCCTGGTCTTTTCGAAGTGTGCATTTGTCAGTAGTGAGCGACCAGCCCACTGCCTCTGCACAATTTCTACTCAATCCTTATCTTTGTCTGCTATAGCCATCTGATAGGAATCAGGAGAGACTTGTGTGAGAAATGGCCAGGGAGTTTTGCTTAGGAAACATGTCGTTCATTGTTTTTTGTGCCAT